>NW_025248419.1:0-2328 GCF_018294505.1 Triticum aestivum | reverse complement strand
GGCGCACCTTTCAACCAATGTTTAATTGTGTATGTTTTCCCCGAGCATACTTCCTTATATCATTTGATCTGACCAATGTTATCTCCTTGTTCACTTAATTGTGGAGATCCATCTTTTGGATACCTCGTTGAATTATCGCTGAGTCCATCAGCCACCTCATCGTCCTCTCCTTGGGTTAATGATGAACTCTTGTTAACGGAAATCACTTCTTAGTTCATTTCCCGAGAATCTTACAGTGTCATCCCGTCAATTTGTGTTGCACCTTTCTTCTCTGGCATCCTGAGCCTGAGGTATCCTGACACCCATCATATCTGAATCTCACTCAAATATGATGGTTGGCACATATTATCAAGAGTTATAACATTGGTCCTTTGATGACCTGGTAACATGATGTCATACCTAGCACCCCCCCTGGGTGGAGGACCTATTATTGTAGTATCCTTTTTAGCAAGTTTAGCCATTCTTCCCTGAGGAAATTGTAAGACTTATCCTACCAGTTGTTCCTAATGGATCCTTCCTATATCTAAAGTCTGACCTTTTGCTCGAAGACCATTTCAATGCTATCTCGAAGCATGTCTATGGTACTCCAATTTTCAACAAGAACATTTGAAGCCCAATGATAAATGTTTCCTGCTCAATTATCCAAACACCGCTGTATGGGTAATATCATGAAATTTCTCTCCCCTACCTAAGGAGTTTTCTACATAATATCATGTCATGGATATCATGCTCTGCTTGTCCTTGGGAAGGATATACCCCTGATATACGTGTTTAAGCACATTTTCCTTCCTGTTGTTTTGTTCAAACTTTCTTGTAAACTACTTAATCGAGCAGTGGTAATTCTCCTGCTTATGTAAACACCTCGTTGTACAACTCTGTCAGTAAGACCCTGTTGAAATTGTCGATAGCATTCCGGTCACCATCGATGGACGAGAACTTTGCCTATTGGTCCGCCTCGTTCAACGAGCAGGAGAATGATTCTCTTCGTCCCTCGCCCTTGGTATCGACGTTGTTGCCGACTTAATCAACAGGCTACCCTCTGACATGCCTTGCTTGCATGATCGCGCAAGACGTCTCCGCCCTTCCTACTTTTAACCCACATGGTGGGCCCATAACCCACAGTTCCACCAGGATCGAAACCTGACTCTCCTGTACACCCTCATGTTTCCAAAGTTATTCCTCGCGCGTGGACTCGTATGAAATTCATGAGCCACCTACCGATGAGATCATCTATTCTGGTATCAGACGCAATACTTACTCTCGCTACTCTGAACCCCTTTCTCACCCGCTTCGAGCCTATTATGGTACCTTCGTACCTTACTCTCGAGGTATTTCATATGTTCAACTCGAGAGATAATCTTATACTAATTCATGGGTTAGCCCCAGATTGTTTCCCTTAAAAGCTTTATGTCGTAGTGAGCTGGCCCTTATCTTTCGTAAGTACGATGGAGTTCCCGAAGAAATGATGACCAGTTTATCATGATGCACTGGAATAAAGGATTGAAGACATCAATGAAAGGGATTAACTTCTTCAAGAAGATCCGTTAGATTATCGTAACCAGACCTTTCCCCCTTGCTCCCCTCTTAAATCTCGGGACGAGATTTCTTGTAGTGGAGGAGAATTGTGACGCCCGGGTAATTAAGCTACAGTAATCCCCGCTAATGATGCCACGTCACCTCGGTTACTGTGGATAAACTCGCGTTAGTTCGGAACCTAGTTCGAATTTCAAATTCAAAATCGAGCAAACAATAAAAGTTTTCAAATATTAAAATTTAAATGTCCTGAGTGAACCAAATAATACATAGGTAATTATGGTGGAGAAACCAAATGTTGATAAAATGCTTAAAGGCCCTGAAACAATTAAAACAATAGTGAAAAACAATTAAACAAATGCCTATTGAATTTATAAAATGCTAACACTATTTTATTATGGGTTAAGAATTAATCTTGTATTAGTTTATTGGTAGATACAAATTAGGCACTAGTGGTAATTTTATAAACTGGAAATAAAAGAAACTACAAATAAAAAGAGACAAGAAAAAAAAATATATATATATATATATAAAAGGAAAACAGAAAACAGGGCCCCCCCTGCTGGGCCAACTGGCCCAGCTGGCCTCAGCCTCCCGAACGGGCTGGCCCGCCCCACGGCCCAGCCGGCCGCCCCCTGGCCTATAGGACACCCACACCCTAGAAACCCTAACTCCCACTCCCACTCGCCCCACTCCCCTCTCCCCCTCCCCATGACCGCACGCCCCTCTTCCCTTCCCCGATCCAGATCGGGATCGGGGGGACGAACCTCCCCACGGCGCTCGGACCCCGTCGCC
>NW_025248418.1:0-2328 GCF_018294505.1 Triticum aestivum | reverse complement strand
TTTTTTTTCTCTTTTGCTTTATTTTTTTTGTTTTGTTTCTACTTACAACAAAAAACTTATTTATTTTATTTCTAATTACTTATGTATTTTACTTTAATTATTTTATTTTTATTTATTTTACTGCTGCTATTTTTATTTATTTTACTGCTGCTATTTTTACTTAATTTATTAAGGTTTATTTATTGTAGTTACTATAGTTTATTTTATTTTATTTTATTTTATTAAGGTTTACGAGCTGTGGGAGGGACGAGGGGTGGCGACGTGCTGTGGGACACGATGCAGGGGCCGAGGAGGGAATTTAGGGTTAAGTTTTTATACGGGAACGGTTAGACGGGCTTTAGCGGGCTTTCACCGGGCTTGTGGGGTTTTACCAGGTCATCGATGAGAGTTTCCAAAAATGTCATTAGAAATCCGTCATGGATTAACAGGTTTCTTGTAGTGATATGTCGAGCACAATGAGTGGTGATCCTCCGGCCTCCCACTCGCACGCAGCCGCCGCCACCCTCCCGCTCGCTCGCCGCCGCCGTCGTCACCAGTCCCGGCCACGGCGCCGCCGCTGCCGTCGTGCCCCTGAAGACCTATTCATCTTGCCTGAAGGTGATCCTGTGTCAGATCCTGCACGATACCTCATCACTACAACACGTCGGCGGCGGTGTATGAGGCATCCATGGCCCTGGTGGCGCCTTCAAGGGAGGACGCATGATCTTCAAGGGAGGACAGGTCATCAGATTCATCCACTTGGTAGCGTCTTTGTTCATGCAGGTTTGACGATTCATCTTTTCATTATCTAGTCTTGAATTGTAGGATGATTTTCCTAAGGCCTTGAATTCGTTGGCAAGGTGATCAGGGTCCTCTCCCTGGTCCTATCGAACCAGTGACTTCTCTCCTGGGATTGAATATGTTTTGCCTTTCCCCGATGGTTCCGCATTCCTATGTGGGTAGGATTCGCCAGGGATGAGACGGTAGGGGCAGAGGGAATTTCCGGTGGAGCGGTGAAATGCATTGAGATCGGAAAGAACACCAACGGCGAAAGCACTCTGCTGGGACAAGCAAACAAATCAACAAGACAACAAGGAAATAAATAAGCAAGCAACTAACACTAGGCTATCACGGCTATTACACATATTACATCCACTAGGCATCAAAGTTCGCACCAGTGCAAATATAGGGAACAAAGCAGCATATCATATACACTGGTTGTCAAAGTTGGCGACCAGCGCAAATAAACGCCGCAGCAAAACAAATCCAGAACTGAAACCACATCAGAAGATCTCAAGAAACAATATCCTGGGTACCCATAATGCTAGCAAGAGGCTTAGCAAGCTTATTAACTTTCTGTTGTTTGGCGCTTAAATCCTCCAGCGCTTGCTGTTGCACTAGAAAATATGCATCTGAATTCTGCAGGGATTTCCTCGGTCCTTCAGCTTCCTGTCGTAGCACATCTGATCGATGTCTTTCAACTTGAAGTTGAGACTCAAGAAGATGAACTGATTCAGGCAGCGAGTTCGAAGAGCTTGTGCCAGCAGTAGTGGCCAGTAACTCGAACACTACATCAAGACATGACTTTTGGGTTCCCTCACTGCCGTCAAGATAGTTTTTATCAGCTTTCTTGGAGACCAACAGGGATGTCTCACTATCTTGAAACTTATCTGCATTACTTCCTTTACCATTGGATAACGCGGTACTGTTCTCCAATATTTTGTCCGCATTCTAAAAGAGAAACAAGCATACACATCACATGTTTACCATGTTGTATATGAAACTCATTTTGGTAAATGAGTTCAGTAGTAAAGTGGACAGGATAACAGCATGAAACAAACATATATCTATGTACCATGGTCACTTTATGGTCTATATCATTCTAGTTTTTGTTGCCAAATCAAGATAGAGACACAGTTCAAATAATATGTGTTCAAGACAAAGCAGAATAGACAGAATATAAGTGTGGGTAACTATAGAGCAATAACAACACTTGTAATGTGCATGACATGAGAACATAACTGTTTATTCAATTGAAACTGAAATCAACATAGAGCAGGTTACAACAGCAAACCAGTTAAAGAAACGGGTTTAAAACATACCTGTTGCGCCATTGGAGTTTCAATTCCATCCTTCAAATTTGAAAATAGTTGGTATGAGTAAATACAGTAATGCAAGAGCAAAGGAGTATGAACCATAGCTACAGAACCTGACCTGAGAACAAATCTACTTCTCCTTTAAGCGTTGAGTTGGGATTCGGAGTGGTGGTCCTCGTGCTTTGGGCACTGCAGTTCCCTTACTAACTGCTCGTGTTTGGGTGCTCTGTGGTGGAGACGGCGCTGTGTCAAC
>NW_025248417.1:0-2328 GCF_018294505.1 Triticum aestivum | reverse complement strand
TACGTGCTTTCATTGGACGATTTGTGGTAGTTTACTTTGATGACATATTGATTTATAGCAGATCTTTAGAAGAACATTTGGAACATTTATGTGCTGTTTTTATTGCTCTACGTGATGCACGTTTGTTTGGTAACCTTGGGAAGTGCACCTTTTGCACCGACCGAGTATCTTTTCTTGGCTATGTTGTTACTCCACAGGGAATTGAAGTTGATAAAGCCAAGATTGAAGCTATTGAGAGTTGGCCGCAACCCAAAACGGTCACACAAGTGAGGAGTTTTCTTGGCCTCGCTGGATTCTATAGGCGTTTTGTGAGAGATTTCAGCACCATTGCTGCACCTCTCAGTGAGCTTACAAAGCAAGATGTGCCTTTTCTTTGGGGTACCGCACAAGAAGAAGCCTTCTCGGTATTGAAAGATAAGTTGACACATGCTCCTTTACTCCAACTTCCTGATTTTAATAAGACTTTTGAGCTTGAATGTGATGCTAGGCGGTGTGTTATTACAAGATGGCAAACATGTTGCATACTTTTCTGAAAAATTGAGTGGGCCTAGTCTGAATTATTCTACTTATGATAAAGAATTATATGCTCTTGTTCGGACTTTAGAAACATGGCAACATTATTTATGGCCCAAAGAATTTGTTATACATTCTGATCATGAATCTTTGAAACATATTAAAAGTCAAGCTAAACTGAATCGTAGACATGCTAAATGGGTTGAATTCATTCAGACTTTTCCTTATGTCATTAAACACAAGAAGGGAAAAGAAAATGTTATTGCTGATGCATTGTCTCGCCGCTATACTATGCTTTCACAACTTGACTTCAAAATATTTGGTTTGGAGACCATCAAAGATCAATATGTGCATGATGCTGATTTTAAAGATGTAATGCAGAATTGTAAAGAAGGAAGAATGTAGAACAAGTTCGTCGTTAACGATGGATTTGTTATTTGTGCTAACAAGCTATGCATTCCAGCTAGCTCCGTTCGTCTTTTGTTGTTGCAGGAGGCGCATGGAGGAGGATTAATGGGACACTTTGGCGTGAAGAAGACGGAGGACGTACTTGGTAAACATTTCTTTTGGCCAAAGATGAGACGGGATGTTGAGCGTTTTATTGCTCGCTGCACTACATGTCAAAAAGCTAAGTCACGACTCAATCCTCATGTTTATATATGCCTTTGCCTGTACCTAGTGTTCCTTGGGAGGATATATCTATGGACTTTGTTTTAGGTTTACCTCGAACAAAGAAGGGGAGGGATAGCATATTTGTTGTCATGGATAGATTCTCGAAAATGGCACACTTTGTACCATGTCATAAAAGCGATGATGCTGTTAATGTTGCTGATTTGTTCTTTCGTGAAATTATTCGCTTGCATGGTGTGCCAAATACTATTGTTTCAGATCATGATACTAAATTTCTTAGCCACTTTTGGAGATGTTTATGGGCTAAGTTGGGGACTAAACTGCTTTTTAGTACTACTTGTCACCCCCAAACCGATGGACAAACTGAAGTAGTCAATAGAACGTTGTCTACTATGCTTAGGGCTGGTTTGAAGAATAATAAGAAAATGTGGGAGGAATGCTTGCCTCATATTGAATTTGCTTATAATCGTTCATTGCATTCTACTACTAAGAAGTTGTGTATGGTTTCCTACCTCGTGCACCTATTGATTTGTTGCCTCTTCCATCTTCGGAGAAGGTTAATTTTGATGCTAAACAACGTGCTGAATTGATTTTAAAAATGCATGAGTTAACTAAGGAAAACATTGAGCGTATGAATGCTAAATATAAACTTGCTGGAGATAAGGGTAGAAAACATGTTGTGTTTGCACCTGGAGATCTTGTTTGGTTACATTTGCGTAAGGATAGATTTCCGGATTTGCGCAAATCAAAGTTAATGCCACGTGCTGATGGTCCCTTTAAGGTGTTAGAGAAAATAAATGATAATGCATATAAACTTGAGCTGCTTGCAGATTTTGGGGTTAGTCCCACTTTTAACATTGCAGATTTGAAGCCTTATTTGGGCGAGGAAGATGAACTTCCGTCGAGGACGACTTTATTTCAAGAAGGGGAGGATGATGAGGATATCAATACAATTGTTACACCCACAGCCCCTGCTGCTATACATACTGGACCAATTACTAGAGCTCGTGCACGCCAACTAAATTACCAGGTACTTTCGTTTCGTGGTAAGGATTCTAATGTTCATGAGAATATGATGCTGCCTAAATTGGATACATTTGTTTTGCTTACAAATGAAGGGCCTAGCTTGGAGAAGGATGAACATTGGAGCAAGAACAAGCATGGAGATGATGGCATGCGCAAGGG
>NW_025248416.1:0-2328 GCF_018294505.1 Triticum aestivum | reverse complement strand
GAGGCGCCTGGAAAGATGGCCTCGGTGTGAACCTGGGTGGCAGGGCGGTATTGGGTACCCACACGCGGCGCTTCTGAGGACCAGCACCGGATGAGGAACCCGTGTCACGTCCATGCTTGCGTGTTGCGTCATAGTCAGTCTGACCAGTTTCAGCACTGATGGCTTTGTTGACAAGTTTCGAAAAGGATGTGCACTCATGCAGACGGAGGTCGCGGCGAAGCTCAGGACTAAGGCCCTTGCGGAACCTTGCTTGCTTCTTGGCGTCAGTAGAAACTTCCTCGGTTGCATATCGTGCAAGATTACCAAACTCCCTGCTATAGACATCCACAGAAAGTCGGCCTTGGGTGAAATTGCAAAATTCTTCACGCTTACGGTCCATGAGACCCTCCGGAATGTGATGTTCACGGAAAGCCTCACTGAACTCAGCCCAGGTTGTGACATGGCCCGCTGGGCGCATAGCTCCATAATTCTCCCACCATAGACTGGCGGGGCCTTCAAGATGATATGCGGCAAAGGTGACCTTGTCAGCCTCCGCTACCAGCGCGGAACGCAGTTTGTGAGAGATACTGCGAAGCCAGTCATCAGCGTCGAGAGGCTCGACGGAGTGGTGGAACGTGGGTGGATGCAATTTGATAAAATCACTGAGTGACACCACGTTAGCCCTCTGATGGTGTGCTGTATTCTGTTCTATACGCTCCAACAAACGGTTTGTCTCCCGCTTGTTTCTCTTAGCTTCCATCATCACCTCGGCTAGTGAAGGAGGATGAGGCAGATTTTCATTCCTGGCTTCACTGCCTTCGGCCTGCTCTTGGGAAGCAGGATTAGCGCGCGTGTTGACCATCCTAGGTAGACAAGACAATGATTTAGTCAGGATGATAAAATTCCGACATAGGATACATAATGTAAGGAATAATTCGGAATGCAAGATGATCATCCGTATGACATGGTAGATATAGAAACTGCTTCTTTATTCCATCGTCATACACACCATACAGGTTTAGTACAAGACCAAGCAAAGTACTAATACGGTGAAAAGAGGATTACATCTCATCGGAGGCATTCCAAGCTCCTATACATTATTTTTCTACATCTCCAGAAAGAGTACAAACTAGGTCATATCCCACGAGTCACGCAGGACGATAGACGACACAGCTAGTGCGAACTAGTGATACTACTACTAACTCAGACCGATCCGTAGTAGTCCTCGTAGAAATCACCTCCATAGCCTGGAAGCTCAACATGTTCATCCGGAAACAGACGATCTCGCGGAGCTTGTGGACCATAGGGGCTAGGATGAGGCCTTGGACCAACAAACGGTGGCCTACGGGGACCGCGAGGTGGGGTGATGCCTCCTACATCACGCCAAACCATCACGTCCGGCAGAGCGGACCTCACAGGATAGAGATCGCGCATATCTGAATATCCAGCTTGCACCGCCGGTGCGAACCGAGTCAAAGTGGCCCAGTGATCAGCACGGGTATTGAAGAGCTCTAACCTTAAGGCCCGATTTTCACGGTCCTTATCCTCGAGCATCTCAGCAGTGGTGCGAGTCCGTGAATCCTCCTGAGTGGAGTCAGCATAGATAGCCTGGAGATACCCTTGTGCTCCCGGAAGTGATCCTGGCATATACCGGAAATCAGAGTCCCGAAATAGACCAGATCTGACTCGCATAATGGTCATCATAGAGTAGGCGGCGTCCTGCACGGCCATCTCAATAGTAACCCCGAGTCCATAGGAGCAGTGAAGAGGCTCAGTGGATCCAGGATAAGATGGAAATATCCTGACAGTGCAGAGATACTGGCTTTGGTTGAAGTCTCGGAATTGCTCTTCGACCGTGTACTCAGGATACCAGCGGTATCCAGCCTCAGTCATTACCCTGACCAACTTAGCAGTATGGCCGGGTACATCTAGGCATCGAGTCAGGCGAACCACTTGATTGAGGTCGCGAGTGGCCATCTGAAAGCATAATCATAATGCAAAGGCATTAGAATTTCTAGCAAAATTTCGGCAGCATAACAGCTGTAAATGCTCAAAAAGGATATTGAGACATTTGACAAAGGATTTCGTACACACCCAACATCATCATATCAAAGTTCTGGAACCATTCTAACAACATAATGTGGTAGTAGAACTGAACTAGGCTTGTAACCATCAAACTTATAAGGTACTACTGATTAGTAACACGTGATCCTGATGGAGAGAATAGATCCTAATTCCTTAACCCCCGGTGGAAGAATGGACTGACTCAGATCAGAAAGTCATGAGGTATAAGGAGTAAAAAGAGCCTTACGTTCCAACCCACAAACAATTCCCCTACATATAACTAAA
>NW_025248415.1:0-2328 GCF_018294505.1 Triticum aestivum | reverse complement strand
CCCGAGCGTGGAATGACTACGGACCGCCATCGGTGCTGACTCCAATCCCTAGCAAACGTTCGCTGGGAGACATGGCAGTTGCCAATGCCCGTGACGCAGTTACAGTAGGTGTGTAAGGGTGGTGGTTTTGTCACATACTATGGCTTAAAATCTGGCCACCGTCGGATGGAAATCTGACGGTTACGTGGGATTCCCCCAGATTGAGCTCGTGGCGAACAATCACCAGATATCATTACTAAAAACAGGTTAAAACACCCGGGGCTATAACTTGCACTGGCTGACCACTAACAATGATACTAACATAGTTGTAAAATGGTCAAAGACCGTGTTTACGTGGTGTTTGGAATTATATCGAAAAAAATTAGCAAGATGCCCGTGCATTGCATGGAACATCAAGATGCATATTTTTTACAAAACACATGTTGTGATTGACCCATGCAGGAGTAATCGCATGTGTAAAAACTAATGATATCTCGATAATTTTATCGGAAAATGGTATGTCGACCATTTCATCGAAAAAATGATATCTCAATAATGATGATAGAGGTGAGGAGGAGTGGGGCGTGGTGGTGACTGGTGGTCGGACTAGGCGGAGGCATGGGGATGGACGGCGCCGGCGGCGGCCAGCATGCCAGATTGTTCCAGAGACATCCTTTTTAATTGTTCAGCAACGAGGTTGTGGGAGATAAGGATGAACGAGGCAAGGCCTTATCTGTAAATGTGGAGAGAGGTGTATGGGTATCTTTTGTAAAATTGTCATAGTTTGCTTTCTATCCGTCAGATATAGATCGGACAGTCTATATTATAAGATGGCAGGCACACCATCATCACCAATTCAGTTTTTTCTCTACTCCTACTCCTATAAAATACTCAGTTGGTGATGATGGTATGTCTGCCATCTGCCATTTGTGACCATTAGATCTGCATCTAACGGTTGTGATGTAAGTTGTGGCCTTTTGCAACAATTCCCACTTCTCTGCTCCAGTTTACAAAAAAACCCTTAGTACCTTGAAACCAACCACATTCCTCCCTTACTTCATCAAAACAGCCCAAAGAATATATTTGGAGTGAAACATAAGATATTTTTAGTGATATGTATATCAAAAGTAAACAATTTTCTTTCAAATTTGTGAATATGTATTACTCTACTTTGGATCCATTGCAACGGATGGGCTCATTGTTATAAAGGTCTATCTCTTGCATTATCCCCAACCAACACCTAGTGTACTGGTTCGGGCCGGATGCTCGCAGCACGATGACCTAAGTTCAAATTCTGTACTAAACTTTAGCTTTTTATATTCTTTTAATATATACTTCTTTCACTATTGTACTAGTAGTGGAACCCACAGAGTACTTAGAATACAAGATTAAGGATGGATTTGATTCTTTTTAACTTTCTGTATGAATCTGTAGCCAGCCTGCAAGTCATCTACAGAGGTTTAACAGAGGGGTTTGATGGAGGCGAGGAGGCCTGTTCAGCCGGGCGTGTAGCGGACGGTGCAATACTATTCAATTTCACAGCTACAACTAGTATATTATAAAAAACAAAGAAGAGTAGTAGAGATAGAGATAAGAATAGAGACTAGGGAGGATCACCATCTACTGCTTCCAGGGCTACTCCAGCGCTCCATTCGGCGGCCGCAACGTCCCCTACAACCACTCCCTCCTACGCTCCATTCGGCGGGCACTGTTCAAATTTGGCGAGCGCACTCTCGCGACTTTTGGAAGCGAGGAGTTCACCGATGACGACTTCTTCCCTGACCTCGGCAACCTCTTCCTCAACGACATGGGCGACAACCTCAACGCCAACGGTGCTGCTCCTGTTGCACCGTATGTGTTGTTGTCCTTCCTATTCAAAATCGTGGTAGAATTCATGTTTCTAGTCTGTGTCCTAGATTCGATCTATTCATCTACTATGATAGTCCACATGATTAGTTTCATCTCTGTTATAGCTGTCACGATTTATTTTGTGCTTATTCAGACTAAATCTCGTAGTAACTTGCTCATATATTCAACTGGCGGAATGTCCCCTACAGCCACTCCCGTTTCATGGACGGCCTGGTCGATGCCTCCAAGGAGCCCTTCGTCCACTGTTGTGAGTGCTCGATGCCGTTTTGGGGCTCGCCGGCTAACATCGTGCATCACCTCACACAGGCGTGCGACGATCACTACTGGCCCTTGGCGGAGAACATCAAGTACAAGATGTGCTACCCGTTCACCGTGGTGGAGTCGCTGGAGGATCATCGCCGCCTGCTAGTCTCGAAGGAGGACGACAGCATCTTCCTCTTGATCGTGGGCACCGGCGAGGCCTGGGCAGGCCGCCGCCCC
>NW_025248414.1:0-2328 GCF_018294505.1 Triticum aestivum | reverse complement strand
CTAATGCAATATCTGAGAGCAGGAGCGAGAGAGTAGGGTTTTATCGAAATGAACAAAGGGGGTTGCTTGCCTGGTAAATCAACAAGAGAGGCACTGCTTCACAGACAGGTACTCTGGAACGTCTCCGGAGCAGGACCTATCGAGAAGGAACGGTGCCGGCAATCAATACACAATCATATGCAACAATATGATGCATGAACATGGCATGTAGATGTGATGCTGTTGAGCTAATGCAACTAGTGTTCAATTAGCTTAAAGTCCATTTGAACCAAAGGTTCAAATGCATTTCTAAATTAGGTCTCTTATATATGCCATAATGTGTTTTCCCATATTCAGCATGTATAAGTTGGTTTTTCATGCATGAAACTAGTACAGATGGAAAGGTTGCATTTTTCTGATAATTTTTCATATATAAATTATTTAAATCTGAGCTACGGTTGAATTGATATGAATTTTTGAAGTTTAAATCAATTTCTGGATTTTCTGAATTATTTTAATTCCAGAAAATGTATAATTGCGTCAGCATGACGTCATCATTGCATCAGCGGTCAACGCGGCTGGTCCGGGTCAAACCTGACGTGTGGGACCCACACGTCAGTGACAGGGGGTTAACAGGGGTTATTTTAATTTAATTAAATGGTTGGGGGGGGGTCGGGCCCACTGTCAGTGTCAGGGGGGGTTAGTTAACGGTGATTAGCACTAAGCTAATCACCTGACGGGCCGGCCCCACCTGGCAGGACTCAGGCGACGGGGGCTCGTCGCCGGCGTCCTCTGGACGCGGCGGAGTCCGCGCCACAGGCCACGGGGACGGCGTCTGAGAGCACCGGGGCGTAGCCCGGGCTCTCGCGCATCTGATAGGGTAGGTGGAGGGAGCGGGGACGGACGGAGCTCGCCGGAGCGAAGCTCGGGGCGGCGGCCGGAGTTCGGCCGCGAGCGGCATCGGGCTGCGGGGCACGGGGAGGCCACCTGAGGGGCCCGGCGGCACCCTCGTGGCATCAGGAACGCGGAGGGAGGCTTGGTTTGGGCGGAGGCGGGCCGAGACGGCGGCGGCGACGTGGATGGCGGCGAGGGGCTTCGGCCGTGGTGGGGAGCGGCGCTACGGCACGGGAACAGGAGGGAGAAGAGAGGGGAACGGCGGCGGAGCTCACCGCGATCACGCAGAGCAGCACAGCGGGGTCGGGGAGGACCTGGTGACGGCGAATCGACGTCGGCGGACGGCGGAGCCCGAGGAGGAAGACGAGGGCGATAGCGGCGATGGAGACCGTCCGGAGGTGCGTGGCTTGACGAGGAGGTAGAGGGGGTCGAGGCGGAGCTCGGGGGCTCTACGGAGGGGTGAGGGGACGGCGGGGAGCGCGTCGGTGACGAGCTGCGGCGGCGGCAGTGCTTCGGGTGAGAGGGAGAGAGAGCAGGGGGAGAGGAGGAGGGCGAGGGAGAGTGAGAGCGGTGCGGCAGCTGCGTGGCTTCGTCCGGGGCATCGAGGGCGAGAGAAGGAAGCAGGAGGTGGCCAGCAGGGGGGAGGTGGCGCGCGCGCGTGCCGGCGAGCGTCGGGCACACGCCCGTCCCCCTGGCAGAGGAGGAAGGCGACAGGGGAGGGGGGCCAGGCGGGCTGGGCCGCCTCCTGGCTGGGCCGGCCTGCTGCTGCTGGGCTGCGCAGGGGAGGGGAGGCCCAGGTAAGCCCCTCCTTCTTTTATTTTTTTTGTTTTCTAATTTTTCTGACATTTGTTTTGATTTAATAAATATATTAAATCATTTAATTTTATTATGCCAATTTTTGCAGGAGCTGGATATATTATTCCAGAGCTCTTTTATAAATGGCATAATTTTTGGGCCATATTTCATATATATAGAAATATATTTCCAATGCAAATATTTATCGAATTAATCCAAATGGCCAAAATAAATGTCCATGAGCTCCTAAAAATATTGTTTTGATTTTTATCTCTGTCCAATATTTTCAGAGGGCAACATGAGCATTTTCTTGGACCCTTTTGGAGAAATTTTTATTTGGGTCATTTTCAAAAGTGATTCTGAGGGTTCCACCAATCCTCATTTCAAATTTAAATGAAATTTAAATATGATGCACAAATAGCTAGCTAGCCTAGGTCATACCAGACTAGGGATGTGACAACTCGCCCCCACTTGAAAGAATCTCGTCTCGAGATTCAGGGGTCGACGGAAAGAAAGCGGGGTACTCCAGTCGAAGACGATCTTCTCGCTCCCAAGTAGCCTCTCTCTCGGAATGATGAGACCACTGAACTTTGAGAAACTTGATGTTCTGACGTCGAGTAACACGCTCTGCTTGATCAAGAATGCGAACCGGGTACTCTC
>NW_025248413.1:0-2328 GCF_018294505.1 Triticum aestivum | reverse complement strand
CACAATACTAGTGACCCCCGAAACTTTCCCGGTAGCCGAAACTGGACTTCCTATATACAAATCTTTACCTCCGGACCATTCCGGAACTCCTCGTGACGTCCGGGATCTCATCCGAGACTCCAAACAACTTTCAGTTACCGCATACTAATATCTCTACAATCCTAGCGTCACCGAACCTTAAGTGTGTAGACCCTACGGGTTCGGGAACCATGTAGACATGACCGAGACAACTCTCCGTCCAATAACCAACAACGGGATCTGGATACCCATGTTGGCTCCCACATGTTCCATGATGATCTCATCGGATGAACCACGATGTCGAGGATTTAATCAATCTCGTATTCAATTCCCTTTGTCAATCGGTATGTTACTTGCCCGAGATTCGATCGTCGGTATCCCAATACCTCGTTCAATCTCGTTACCGGCAAGTCACTTTACTCGTTTCGTAACACATCATCCCGTGACCAACCCTAAGTGACATTGAGCTCATTACGATGATCTTACTGAGTGGGCCCAGAGATATCTCTCCGTCATACGGAGTGACAAATCCCAGTCTCGATTCATGCCAAACCAACAGACACTTTTGGAGATACCTGTAGTGCACCTTTATAGCCACCCAGTTACATTGTGACGTTTGGTACACCCAAAGCATTCCTACGGTATCCCGGAGTTGCACAATCTCATGGTCTAAGGAAAGGATACTTGACATTATAAAAGCTCTAGCAGACGAACTACATGATCTTGTGCTATGCTTAGGATTGGGTCTTGTCCATCACATCATTCTCCTAATGATGTGATCCCGTTATCAATGACATCTAATGTCCATAGTCAGGAAACCATGACTATCTGTTGATCAACGAGCTAGTCAACTAGAGGCTCACTAGGGGCATGTTGTGGTCTATGTATTCACACATGTATTACGATTTCCGGATAACACAATTATACCATGAACAATAGACAACTAACATGAACAAGGAAATATAATAATAACCATTTTATTATTGCCTCTAGGGCATATTTCCAACATTCCATGCCTCGAGAGGTCGGGGAGCAAACCCATGCCCACTCCTGTGAAAAACTAGCGACAGGGCTGGAAGCGGATGCCCCCCGCCATCCTCCCTCCAGCTCTCCACATCTACGGCGGTTGTGACGGAAAATTCCTCCCGCGGTTGGTGGGGAATCACATGTGCATGTGAAAATTACCCCCAGGGGCTTGTGGCCCTGGGCTTTCTTCCCCTTAATACCAAACAAGGCCCCAGAGAGGAGGGGGCGCATCCCGTCAGCCCAAAGAAGGCCAAGATTCTGGCGTCGGTGCACCGAGAGCGAGGCATTTAATATGGAGTGTCCATGATGAGGTACTCGAGCCGTTTGGCTTCGGTGGGGTGGGGCTAGATTGGACGCCGCTGGTAGCATTGGACGGATCCAGGAACTCCTCACAGCCCCACTGTAGCTCCACCGTCAAGCGTACTACGCCGCGGTTCAACGCGTTAATGTGATAGAGAGGGACCCAAGTGCAGAGAGAGATATAATATGGTTGAAATATTTAAATGGTCACGTTGCTGAGTACTCCCTCCATCCGGTGAAGAGTGTACATCTAGAAATTTTAGGACAAATTATGGAGTTAAGTAAAAATGCATTGGAAAGGTGCAAGTCACCATCTGTCCCCTCTTTAATTACCCAACCCCCAATGAGCTAAGTGCATGTAGAAATTAAGAAGACCATGTGTAGATTGCTATTCATCTTGATTACCATGTGATGAGAGAGAAGTATTTTTCTACTTTAAAGTGCATTGGGAAGATAGAAGTACACTCTTTTGTAGATAAATTTTGAAGCTAGATGTACACTTTTCACCAGACGGAGGGAGTAGTAGGTTAGGATTTAATGCCGTGTGTCAACCCATGGAAACCACACCACATCATTAAAAACCGGTTTAACTTTCAGAGAGGGACCAAATTTATCGGGTATTGAAAAATTAAAGGTGGAGGATATCTTTTTAAAGTTGAGGGACCATGTTTAGATTTTAAGATGGCTGCTCACTATATGTAATCATCTACTTGCTTGTATACATGTCTTATATTGTTTCTTTAAAAAAACATCTTATATTGTTGGATGGAGAGAATAGGTGAAAATTAAGTTCGCACAGGCGGCCTATATGTATGTATATACAGCCGGTCTATTCTGATAATATTATCAGAATAACTATTCTGATAACACTTCCGCACTGCACGCTCAATGCAAGTGTACGTCATTGTTTGAACCAAGTGTGCTGCAGTACTGAGGCGAGTGAACTTCCCATGGGAAAAAACTGCACGTGGTGTTTTTTCTGGT
>NW_025248412.1:0-2328 GCF_018294505.1 Triticum aestivum | reverse complement strand
CGACCTTCAACATCTTATTCTCCTCCTCGAGTTTGCCGACTAATGCCTGCTTCTCTTCGGCAGCCTTGATCTTGGTCTTGGCCTCCTTCTGCACTAGTGCCAACTTCTTGCCCTTGTCCTCCAGAGCCTACTTCATGGTTTCTACAGAAATAGAAGTCATGAGCCTCTTTACGAGTTGAGCATTCTCGCTATGAACATCTGCTGAAGCGAATTGACTCGGATCAAAGGGGAAAACAATATGTAACAAGCAGTCAGACGTTGAAGCTGATACAGCCAGTCCTAGCTCCAGTCATATTAACGTTGCACTTGTTCAAGATATTGTTATTGTGCATGAAGAAATAGTGCATGCTTCCTATCATATGTTTGACATGGACCAGGAGGCGCATGCATACGCTGGTAGGACATAGACGTGCAAGTATGAAGGCAAAGAATTATCTGGTACAGTACATACATCAGATTTAGGTCTTGCTTGGAATTCCATTAAAATAGGAGATGAGATGGATTCGTTTGAGTTGCTGAGGCTGTCGGATTTAAAACTTGATTGGGTTAGGAGAAGTAATAACTTCAAAAGGGATTTACTTTCCTGGTACCAAGTACGCATGCATGCATTACGTGGGAAGAGTTACATGTGTGTGCAAGCAAGGAAGGATTCGTACATCTTTGGCAAAGGTGTGCATCAATTTGATTGTCTCTTCAGGTTGCCATGCTAAAAACAAATCCATGTTGTACACGTACAAGAGTCAAGTTTCCTTGGGATCAACTACTTCTCACGTTAAAGGCCACCAGAACCGGAGGTGCACACCAGTATGTTTGGATGGTGGAGATTATTTTCCCTGAGACAAATCGGATGGGGGCCACCAGAGATATTTGTTTTATTTATTTTTTAATGATTACCTACTAAAATAAAGTACGTAATCAGTTTTGCTCCTTTAGATGTTTGGTCCAGAGTTAGAGATAGCGTGAGATTTTCTTCGGTCAACTTATTAGGCAAGTTTAAGTCGGTTAGCTATACTATAAATAGTTATGATACGGTCATTGTAAAAGCAGATTGTGAGTTCCTACGATGTGACGTGTGAGTTCCTACGATGTGACGCGTAGAAGATTACAAGCTGAGCCTATACAGTTTGTCCACGTTATTCCTTCGGGTCGAGGGGTTGGCGTGTTGTTTTTGCGGAGTTTGTGAATATTTTCGTAAACCCGCAATGAATTCTTGCTGCGATGAAGTTTTGTGCCATGAAATATTAGGCCAACAAGTGATTGACCCTCGTCTCGAGGTTCCCCCCACATCAAGTGGTATCAGAGACCGGCGTTTCTCACAGCACTTCGGAGGAGATGGCCGGCGCGCCGGCACCAAGGAGCTACTGGAGGCTCTCCGGTGATTTTTTGCTGGAGGAGAAGGGTTATGGTGCTGAACTTTTTCACACCTACTGTAAAGTCGGAGACGAAGTTTGCGCCACAACGATCGACCATGACAGATTGATCAACGCGGTTCGAATCAACATGGTGGAGAAGCTGCAACTACCAATGACACCACATCCAAGACCGTAGTCACTGAGGAGGTACCACGGCAAGCTCGACATTACACACCAAGCTACGGTACTGTTTTCAGTTGGCAAATTTTCTTGTATGGTTCTGTGCAATGTAATTCCGGTACCAATGATTTCTTGTCATATGCTGCTGGGAGAGCCATGGTACAAGAAAAATAATACTACATATGATTATCTCACGAACACGTTCACTGTTGTACATGAAAAAAATATGTTCTCATGGCTATGGAGAAGAAGTTGTTCAAGACTTGGAGAAAAGCACGCTTGCAGGAGATGAAGGAACAACAACAAGCAAAGGAGGCCGAACTTCTGAAATGTTTTCGGCACATGTTCATCCTACAGACAAAGAGGTTGCTGAAAACACCGATTCAAAACTGAGGACAGTTTCGCTTCAAGAAGGGGAGGATGATACGGCCAGTCCTAGCTCCAGTCATATTAACGTTGCACTTGTTCAAGATATTGTTATTGTGCATGAAGAAATAGTGCATGCTTCCTATGATATGTTCGACATGGACCAGGAGGCGCATGCATATGCTGATAGCACATACACGTGCAAGTATGAAGGCAAAAAATTATCTGGTATAGTAAATACATCAGATTTAGGTCTTGTTTGGAATTCCATTAAAATAGGAGATGAGATGGATTCATTTGAGTTGCCAAGCCTACCAGATTTAAAACTTGATTCGGTTAGGAGAAGTAATAACTTCAAAAGGGATTTACTTTCCTGGTACCAAGTACACATGCATGCATTACATGGGAAGAGTTACATGTGTGTGCATGC
>NW_025248411.1:0-2328 GCF_018294505.1 Triticum aestivum | reverse complement strand
CGACCTTCAACATCTTATTCTCCTCCTCGAGTTTGCCGACTAATGCCTGCTTCTCTTCGGCAGCCTTGATCTTGGTCTTGGCCTCCTTCTGCACTAGTGCCAACTTCTTGCCCTTGTCCTCCAGAGCCTACTTCATGGTTTCTACAGAAATAGAAGTCATGAGCCTCTTTACGAGTTGAGCATTCTCGCTATGAACATCTGCTGAAGCGAATTGACTCGGATCAAAGGGGAAAACAATATGTAACAAGCAGTCAGACGTTGAAGCTGATACAGCCAGTCCTAGCTCCAGTCATATTAACGTTGCACTTGTTCAAGATATTGTTATTGTGCATGAAGAAATAGTGCATGCTTCCTATCATATGTTTGACATGGACCAGGAGGCGCATGCATACGCTGGTAGGACATAGACGTGCAAGTATGAAGGCAAAGAATTATCTGGTACAGTACATACATCAGATTTAGGTCTTGCTTGGAATTCCATTAAAATAGGAGATGAGATGGATTCGTTTGAGTTGCTGAGGCTGTCGGATTTAAAACTTGATTGGGTTAGGAGAAGTAATAACTTCAAAAGGGATTTACTTTCCTGGTACCAAGTACGCATGCATGCATTACGTGGGAAGAGTTACATGTGTGTGCAAGCAAGGAAGGATTCGTACATCTTTGGCAAAGGTGTGCATCAATTTGATTGTCTCTTCAGGTTGCCATGCTAAAAACAAATCCATGTTGTACACGTACAAGAGTCAAGTTTCCTTGGGATCAACTACTTCTCACGTTAAAGGCCACCAGAACCGGAGGTGCACACCAGTATGTTTGGATGGTGGAGATTATTTTCCCTGAGACAAATCGGATGGGGGCCACCAGAGATATTTGTTTTATTTATTTTTTAATGATTACCTACTAAAATAAAGTACGTAATCAGTTTTGCTCCTTTAGATGTTTGGTCCAGAGTTAGAGATAGCGTGAGATTTTCTTCGGTCAACTTATTAGGCAAGTTTAAGTCGGTTAGCTATACTATAAATAGTTATGATACGGTCATTGTAAAAGCAGATTGTGAGTTCCTACGATGTGACGTGTGAGTTCCTACGATGTGACGCGTAGAAGATTACAAGCTGAGCCTATACAGTTTGTCCACGTTATTCCTTCGGGTCGAGGGGTTGGCGTGTTGTTTTTGCGGAGTTTGTGAATATTTTCGTAAACCCGCAATGAATTCTTGCTGCGATGAAGTTTTGTGCCATGAAATATTAGGCCAACAAGTGATTGACCCTCGTCTCGAGGTTCCCCCCACATCAAGTGGTATCAGAGACCGGCGTTTCTCACGGCACTTCGGAGGAGATGGCCGGCGCGCCGGCACCAAGGAGCTACTGGAGGCTCTCCGGTGATTTTTTGCTGGAGGAGAAGGGTTATGGTGCTGAACTTTTTCACACCTACTGTAAAGTCGGAGACGAAGTTTGCGCCACAACGATCGACCATGACAGATTGATCAACGCGGTTCGAATCAACATGGTGGAGAAGCTGCAACTACCAATGACACCACATCCAAGACCGTAGTCACTGAGGAGGTACCACGGCAAGCTCGACATTACACACCAAGCTACGGTACTGTTTTCAGTTGGCAAATTTTCTTGTGTGGTTCTGTGCAATGTAATTCCGGTACCAATGATTTCTTGTCATATGCTGCTGGGAGAGCCATGGTACAAGAAAAATAATACTACATATGATTATCTCACGAACACGTTCACTGTTGTACATGAAAAAAATATGTTCTCATGGCTATGGAGAAGAAGTTGTTCAAGACTTGGAGAAAAGCACGCTTGCAGGAGATGAAGGAACAACAACAAGCAAAGGAGGCCGAACTTCTGAAATGTTTTCGGCACATGTTCATCCTACAGACAAAGAGGTTGCTGAAAACACCGATTCAAAACTGAGGACAGTTTCGCTTCAAGAAGGGGAGGATGATACGGCCAGTCCTAGCTCCAGTCATATTAACGTTGCACTTGTTCAAGATATTGTTATTGTGCATGAAGAAATAGTGCATGCTTCCTATGATATGTTCGACATGGACCAGGAGGCGCATGCATATGCTGATAGCACATACACGTGCAAGTATGAAGGCAAAAAATTATCTGGTATAGTAAATACATCAGATTTAGGTCTTGTTTGGAATTCCATTAAAATAGGAGATGAGATGGATTCATTTGAGTTGCCAAGCCTACCAGATTTAAAACTTGATTCGGTTAGGAGAAGTAATAACTTCAAAAGGGATTTACTTTCCTGGTACCAAGTACACATGCATGCATTACATGGGAAGAGTTACATGTGTGTGCATGC
>NW_025248410.1:0-2328 GCF_018294505.1 Triticum aestivum | reverse complement strand
ATCAACTAATTAAATAGTGAGTCAAAGATAGACAGATTCATCAAAGTGGTAGAATAAAATTTAGACCGATAATTAAATACCAATTTTAGGTGATAGCAAGATGCGAAAATCATGCATCACAAGTAAACCAAATTTACTGGTTATGATTTCAGTATAAAATGTTTGTAGAAGTTATTCACTGACTAAATGAAGCAATTGTATAACCAGTTAAGTACAAATTGGCATTGTACAATCAGTTGTATCAAATAGTAATACAATCATATTATGTGAGAAATTAATACTTAGTGTCGAGGAGATCCATCAATGCTTACGACAAACTGGAGATCAGTCCCAGATTTGGGGAAAAACTATGTTGAAAAACTACATCTTATACCAGTTTCTTTAACGAAGACCATATGTGTCCAAGATGGACTAATTATCTAAACACTAAGAACGAAATTTCATCTTTGTTCTACAGCTAAATCGAGTTCAAAATTCTGAAGTTAATCTTATGATCAATGAGGAACTACTTGTGAAATCACACAACTCACTGCAATATCATGGCATACCAACTCCAGATATTTGTACTTGCCTGTTGCAGAACACAAAACCAATAGAAAAACATAAGTAAATCTGAATCATTGAATGAGCAGCTAGAAGTGAAAATCTTATATTTAAGCTTGAGAGAGAAAGGCTCCACACGGTGCTTATGAGCATTATATATCTATTCATCTTGTCGAACAAACAAACAAAAACCTTCATAGTGCTAATGATACAATGCTAGCAATCTGCATGCGGTCACTATTAATTGTAAAATATTTTATGTAAGCAAAAAAATACCTCCGGAAGAGAAAGGCCCCTTTTAAGAGGGAATTGCATTTGCATATCATCTCCGTAATCACCTTGACAAAACAAAAGCAACAATCTTAGTTGATGGTGTTTGTTAAAGTAGTACTAATCAAAAGCACACTGATGAGCTGACCCAGCAGGTTGCTACCTGAGAACTTGGTCCTACTACCGTGATTGGCAAAAGCTAGCTAACTAACCAAACACATGTCACACACTGAATTATCCTTCCTAGGTATTACTGCTCCAGATTGTCCGTCGCTCCCGACCAATCTCTGGGTTCCCATCGTATAGCGGATGCCGCATCATTGCACAACATGTTTGGCAACTGAAGATTATCGATTCATTATACATTGTGCAGAGCTGCGCCCACCTAGTCGCCATTGTGACAGGGGCAGTGGCACAGTTCGCTCCCGTGACCATGCACGGCCGCCCTGCACTCCCGTCCAGTGCCGGCTGCTAGCATCGCGTCGATGTTGGCGTTTCGGAGGCTCGCAAGCAGACGCACCGGCGGCTGGCGTTGTTCGTGGCTTCTCCAGTCCCCGCCGCCGAGGCAGGCGACTCTGAGGCGCCGCCACGGCGAGCTGTCGTTGCCGAGCTGCTGGCAGTTTCTCGGCGTCCAGTACATCTGCATGCTCCGGCAGCCACTACACAAGAGAATGAGATTGACCATGTGATCGGAAAAGACACGTTTCATACTCTGCTGCGAGTTATTTACCCAAAACCATCACATTATGGGTTAAGATAACAGATCAGTACCATATTTGAGTCAAAGCACAAAAAACTATCAACAATGAGGTTAATTTGTAAAGCCGAGCACTGATAGTCGAATTTACTCACGAAAACAGCGAAACCGACAGGTGGGGCCCACATGTCGGGACGATGTGGCATGCCTATCTGGACAATTTGCTGAGGTGGACGTAGGTCCCATCTGTCATCCTCACCCACCTCCTCCTTCCTTCTCTCTGTCTTTTCTCTCTCTTCAACCAGTGAACACAGAAGACCTTGCCAGTGGCCATGCTCAGGCTGGACCCATGCCTCCGCCGCCATGGTCGGCCGCCACGGTCGTCCCCGCCGGCAGCCCAACGCCTGACGAGACGCTGCGTCCCCCGCCATCAACCTCCTCCTCTCTTCCAGGCCGCTCCGGCGATGCGCGCCTCGCCCCGAGCAAGACCACTCGGGCCGGTTGCCTTGCCGGCCGCCGCTCGCTCCGGATGTGGACGCCCGCAACCCCGCTTCCATGGATCTGGTGCCCAAGACCCGTACGGCGTCCGCATCGGCCGCCGCAGTCCACACCCCCACGGAGCCCATAGCAGCTCCTCCCTGATCCGCGGTCGCCGCCGGCCACCATTCTCATGGCGAGAGACCACTCCAAGCCCCACCACCTTATCTGGGAGCACCGGAATGCCTCCCTGAGCACCCCTACTGGAGTTTTTGGACCCGGACGTCCAAAATTGGCCACGCCGCGGTCGTCTTCTTCACGTCCGACCACCAACGTGCCTC
>NW_025248409.1:0-2328 GCF_018294505.1 Triticum aestivum | reverse complement strand
TGTCAGAAACGCTCTTATATTATGAGACGGAAGGAGTATGAAATTATGCATCGGTAGTGGCACCTTTTGACTTGCTCAGGACTTCAGTGATATGAAAAAGCGTGAAGCGTCTCAACCTTTCTGGAGGGCAGCACTGTTTATATTCATGATCATATGAGGCTTATCCCACGAGTGCATACAATTAGGGTTGTTACAAATTGGTTACAAGATATCAACGTGATGCCCACATTGAGATAAAGAGAAATAGAATCTCAAAGGAAATAAACAGCCTACCTACCTATGGCGCAAGTCTCTATCCGTGGGATGCTGGAAGATATTTCAATACCCTCTATTAATCACTACTTCATCACTACGCTTAAATTCTTCTAGACTTTGTACAGGCAATGCCTTCGTGAATCCATCTGCAACCTGATCTTTAGAAGGATAAAACAAATATCCAATTCTTTGTTTGCAATACGTTCTCTGGCAAAATGAAAATCTATCTCAATATGTTTAGTCCTAGCATGAAAAATGAAATTAATCAATCAAAAAATGTGTTGTTTTACCAAGATATTAATCAATCTATATCATTCCATTTTTCATCAAGTATCATTTTTGGCAATGATTTTCCCAAATTAGATTGTTTTTGATATTTTCAAAATAATACAAGGAATTATTTTTCCCATTTTGTAATGGACATACATCAAAATTATGCATTTTTGGCACTAATTATGGTTGTGCACTAATTTAAAGGCTAAACAATGTGATCATGATCTTGAAAGGTACACTTATAATTAAAAATTACGAACGCTATGCAATGTTTATTCTTTTTGTAAAGTATATATATTAAACACCAAGTTTTTGCACTCAAGTCGCTAGCCCGTGCATCTGCACGGCTTGATGGCTAGTCTTACCTAATTTAATGTAATAGGCCTGCAGCTGCACGGCTTGATGGCTAGTCTTACCTAATTTAACGTAATAGGCCGAATGACGATTTGTGATCGGGGTCACGGGAAGGTGGGGCTCAGCGCAGTTAAAATTGGCGGGATTTGTTGTGGTAAGGTTAAGTAAAATTTTACATTAGCCTTGGTAAGTGTAGTATATATTATCGCGTGTTTAACTTCAACACGATACGTGGAACGGACACCATGACTACTACTCCTCTATATAGTGACCATGCATGGGTGCATAAACTCACTACTCCTACTCAACTACTCACTTTCCTGTTTCGTTGTTTGGTCCGGGCTCTTTTTGTTGTGGAGGGGCCAGGGGTTTGCCAGTGGGCTGGGCAGGCGTTCAGCCCATTTTGGCTGTTTGCTTTTTGTTCTTTTTCTTCTTTTGTAAACTATTACAACAGAAGAGAGAGATAGAAGAGGGTTGTCACCATTACTGCCCGTAACTTAGGGAGGGGAAGGGGTCCTGTCACATACATTCCTCTCTGCGTACTCTCTTTGTAGCACGTTGTTTTTCCTTGTGTGCAAGTGGCCGTCCTATTTTACTTGAAAATTTCTGCGTTTTTGTTGTTGCCTAATTTATGTGTTTATTCCACTTCTACTTTTTAATTTTTTCTTCTTCATAATTTTATGTATCTACTAAAATATATCATCTATCATTGCTTCTGTATTCTTGTTTTTGCTTTTCACTTCTTCTTTTCTTCTTTTTATTGTCTAGTTGCACTATCTTTTTCAATGTGAAACATGCATGAAGAAAATTTCCAATAAGTCATTATTTTCATTTTGTACCCCTTTTTATGTATTCTCTTTAATGTTTTAGTGTGCCAGTTTCACATTTCGAGCGACACGAGATTGCCCAAAATATTTTTTGTATAAAATGAGGCAAAGTAACACATGGCTGGATGGGCGTGTGGTTTGTTTGCTGCACTTGCTTAAGAGCTACATGTTTGTGCCTTCTTTGCGTTTGTTTGTTTCTGCTCGGTCTTTTTGTGTGATTTTTTATTTTTCTTTTCACTTTAACTTTCAACGACAATGTGTCCTTTATTTTTACCTCAGGCACACATGCCCGAGTTCTCTTCATTCTTAAACTATTATTGTGGTTTTTGTCTTTTAATGAACTCTCAACTTTTTACATTTAATTTTGTCGTTTCTTTAATCAATCTACCAGTTACATGTCCATCCACATGCAATATAATGCACACCTATGTTTTCTTTTAAGTTTTATATTTTAACCTCGAATGAAAAAATGACAATATGTTGCATGTCCGTCCACCCACTCACATCTACACCCACATGCAACCGGTGATGGAGTGTTCTTTTTCATGGGGGCAGGAGGCAGTTCCTTGTCTATCAATAGGCACTCAAATGCAACTATTGCCCCGACAGCTGCATGTCT
>NW_025248408.1:1487-2328 GCF_018294505.1 Triticum aestivum | reverse complement strand
AGGAGTTCAAATAGGTTTTAAAAATGAAATCCCTTTGTAACAGACGAGTTCCCGGATGAAATCCTGATACTTTGAAAGAGATTGTCCGTTTTGTACACGAAGTGGATCCAGTTTTTGTCGTAACCCTCTCAAATTTCCTGCACATGCTATGTGGATGAAATGATGATATGATGCCAACTTTCAACCTTTTCAGAGTTCATTTGAAATGCTTTTCAATTTTAGGGTCTTATAGCTCAAAATAATTAGTAAATGCATGAAAAATAACAAATGAAGTCAGAAAGGATTGAAAAATGATGACGTGGCTTTGAATGGTGCATTTTGAACACACAAAAAGTCAGGAGTTCAAATAGGTTTTAAAAATGAAATCCCTTTGTAACAAACGAGTTTCCGGATGAAATCCTGATACTTTGAAAGAGATTGTCCGTTTTGTACATGAAGTGCATCCAGTTTTTGCCGTAACCCCCTCAACTTTCTTGCACATGCTATGTGGATGAAATGATGATATCATGCCAAGTTTCAACCTTTTCAGAGTTCATTTGAAATGCTTTTCAATTTTAGGGTCTTATAGCTAAAAATAATTAGTAAATGCATGACAAATAACAAATGAAGTCAGAAAGGATTGAAAAATGATGATGTGGCTTTGAGTGGTGCATTTTGAACACACAAACAGTCAGGAGTTCAAATAGGTTTTAAAAATGAAATCCCTTTGTAACAGACGAGTTCCCGGATGAAATCCTGATACTTTGAAAAAGATTGTCCGTTTTGTACACGAAGTGGATCCAGTTTTTGCCGTAACCCTCTCAACTTTCCTGCACATGCTATGTGGATGAAATGATGATAT
>NW_025248408.1:927-1411 GCF_018294505.1 Triticum aestivum | reverse complement strand
ATGGTGCATTTTGAACACACAAAAAGTCAGGAGTTCAAATAGGTTTTAAAAATGAAATCCCTTTGTAACAGACGAGTTCCCGGATGAAATCCTGATACTTTGAAAGAGATTGTCCGTTTTGTACACGAAGTGGATCCAGTTTTTGTCGTAACCCTCTCAACTTTCCTGCACATGCTATGTGGATGAAATGATGATATCATGCCAAGTTTCAACCTTTTCAGAGTTCATTTGAAATGCTTTTGAATTTTAGGGTCTTATAGCTCAAAATAATTAGTAAATGCATGAAAAATAACAGATGAAGTCAGAAAGGATTGAAAAATGATGATGTGGCTTTGAATGGTGCATTTTGAACACACAAAAAGTCAGAAGTTCAAATAGGTTTTAAAAAATGAAATCCCTTTGTAACAGACGAGTGTCCGGATGAAATCCTGATAGTTTGAAAGAGATTGTCCGTTTTGTACACGAAGTGGATCCAGTTTTTGTC
>NW_025248408.1:0-787 GCF_018294505.1 Triticum aestivum | reverse complement strand
ATACTTTGAAAGAGATTGTCCGTTTTGTACACGAAGTGCATCCAGTTTTTGCCGTAACCCTCTCAACTTTCCTGCACATGCTATGTGGATGAAATGATGATATGATGCCAACTTTCAACCTTTTCAGAGTTCATTTGAAATGCTTTTCAATTTTAGGGTCTTATAGCTCAAAATAATTAGTAAATGCATGAAAAATAAGAAATGAAGTCAGAAAGGATTGAAAAATGGTGATGTGGCTTTGAATGGTGCATTTTGAACACACAAAAAGTCAGGAGTTCAAATAAGTTTTAAAAAATGAAATCCCTTTGAAACACACGAGTTTTCGGATGAAATCCTGATACTTTGAAAGAGATTGTCCGTTTTGTACACGAAGTGCATCCAGTTTTTGCCGTAACCCTCTCAACTTTCTTGCACATGCTATGTGGATGAAATGATGATATCATGCCAACTTTCAACCTTTTTAGAGTTCATTTGAAATGCTTTTCAATTTTAGGGTCTTATAGCTCAAAATAATTAGTAAATGCATGAAAAATAACAAATGAAGTCAGAAAGGTTTGAAAAATGATGATGTGGCTTTGAATGGTGCATTTTGAACACACAAAAAGTTAGGAGTTCAAATAAGGTTTAAAAAATGTAATCCCTTTGTAACAGACGAGTTTCCGGATGAAATCCTGATACTTTGAAAGAGATTGTCCGTTTTGTACACGAAGTGCATCCAGTTTTTGCCGTAACCCTCTCAACTTTCTTGCACATGCTATGTGGATGAAATGATGATATCATGCCAACT
>NW_025248407.1:0-2328 GCF_018294505.1 Triticum aestivum | reverse complement strand
TTTTTTTCCTTTCTTTTTTTATTGAACATGAAAATAAAGAAAGCAAAACTCAAACTAAACTTTATAATATATCTAGCACCCGATTACAAGGATATAACACCAAGTAAGCACTCGGAAAGAAAGGATAGAACTAAACTTTTCTTCAACTAAAGCAAAAGATAACTAAGGATCGAACTAAGATAAGTAAAGGCAGAAGATAGTGGAGGTGATACGATACCGGGGTGCCTCCCCCAAACTTGGAACAACCAAGGGGAGTGCCCATACCCGATACTTAAGTCTCCTTTGGTGATGAAGAAGCTGGTGGTGGAGAATTAGTCGCGATCTTATCTTTAGGTTTCCGTGGCAGGGCTCGCCATCATAAGAGGAGTGAGTCTCACGAGTCCTGTAACTAGCAGCCAAACTCATACCTTTAACCCTTGCCTCATATTCAAAGACTTGGTTTTGAAGATCGTAGATCTGGCTTTGGAGAAAGTTGATTTTCTTATTGAATGTGAAGACGGTGTCCATCATGGACTTGCCATCCGCCTTGAGATCACGGGTGTAGTCCGCGATCCCGAGGTGATTGCATTGAGTCCACGTTCCACCATCCCCTTGCACTTGAAGACCTCCTGCTCCATAGATTTGAGCCTGGCCTCGACTGTTCCGATCCCTTTGGGGCCCTACACATCGCGGATGTGGAGCACCCCCTCACGCATATCGATAGCTTGAGGGTGTTGCATCACCTCCCACAAATATGGGTTGATGACGTTCTCGAAGAACTTGTCCTTGGAGGAGCTTGAAGCGGCCATGGTGAATTAGATCGATCAGAAAATAGCGAGAAAAGAAAACAGAAGATTTCTCCGCAATTCGTGGTAAATAGGTTTGGGGGTATATAAAGATTTTCTTATCTTGGGAAACAATCAAACAGGAGAAAAACGGAGTCCAGAAGGTACCCGAGGTGGGCACAACCCACCTGGGCGCGCTTGGCTTGCCAGGCGCGCCCTGGTGTCTTGTGCCCACCAGGGGTGCCTTCCTGGTTGTTTCTTATTTCCCTAATTTTTAATATATTCCAAAACTGATAGAAATTTTTTTGCGGATTTTTCGGAGTCTGTTACTTACCGTATCACATACCTCCTCTTTTTTCACGATTCTGGAGTGTTCTAGAAGGTTTCTTTTATGTGTTCTTCCAGTGTCATAGTTTGGATAATATTTCTTTCAACATTAACTAGCAAAAGGGCCCGTGCGATGCAACGGGAGAAAAAAATATAATCTTCAACGGTCATGACCACATTTTGTTGCATCAGCAAGATACACTATCACTCTCAATTTCCTGGAATCATGCCATTTTTTTAAACTCGTGCACATATTGGAAATCATAAACATTTCTCAAATTTGTGGACACTTTTACAAATTTCCAAACATTTTCTAAAATCAAGAACATTATTTGATTCATGAACATTTGAATAATATTTTAAAACATTTTTTAAAGTGTCAACAATTTTTTAAACAATTTCCTTGAATCGGTGAACATTTCTAGAACCGACGAACATTATTTTAGAAATTGGTGGAAATTTTTTTGAAATCCATGAACATTTTCCGAAATGCATAATCATTTTTTAAACAACGAATATTTAATGAATGAATAAACTATTTTGTAAGTCATGAACAGTTTTTGAATTTTAAGGATATTTTTCCATTCATAAAGATTTTTTGAATTGGCGAAATTCAGTTCAATTTCATTACAATTTTTTAATACATGAACTTTTTATAAAAATCATGAACATTGCAGATTTCCTGAACATTGGTTTTCAAAATTTGGAACATTTTTTGAATAACCATACATTGTTTTACAAAATCATGAACATTTTTTGACTCAACAAACATTTTTTGATTTATTAAACTTTTTATTTCAAAATTATCATTTTTAAAAAAATTCGGACCTTTTTTGAATTCCCTAATTATTTATGATGTATATTGAGAATATAGTAACTTCTGCCAAGAAAATAACTCTAGAAAATCATGCACTTGCACTCACCTTCGCACAGTATTTTTTTTCTGTTCCTGCTATACATCGCCTTGTATGTGTTCAGATTGTGTTTTTTTATATGAAGGCAATCAGGTGTTGCTTCCATTCATTAAGGAGAGTGTTCAGTACATTGAAATCCACTACAAGGAAAGGTGAAAATACAAAGAAAATAAAGAACTCTGGTTCAAGAAAATTATTTATAGAGTATAGTTTTGCTTGCTCGAAGCTTGCTGCAATTGGAAGAAATTCACATATAGCTTGTTCTCTGCGAAACTTTGCAAGGCATCGACGCTATCCGTTCAACAATTATCTCCCCCCCCCCC
>NW_025248406.1:0-2328 GCF_018294505.1 Triticum aestivum | reverse complement strand
TTCTTATGGGCTGACCTAACACAACCGGGTGGGGAGGTCCACTGGTCAAAGCCCGTCCGTGCAAAGTCAAAGGGGTAGATCCCGTGGTCAAACGCTACAGGGTTAGGCGGGACGAGGGCACTGGGGGTAGCAATGCCACCGGAGCGTCGCACCGGGCCCTCATACATGCGGGGTGGTGTGGTGGCATGTCCGAAGAGGCGGGACGCGTCTCCGGAGCGTGGCCCCCCTCACGGACGGCGATGACACGGTAGTAGACGTTCTGCGGTAACGATGCGGCGTCAATATTACTAAATACTCGGAGCGCGATAAAATCATGATTTTTTTTGCACGACGTGGGCACATGTGCTATAGGAACGATGGTATTTTTCCATAATTTTTGGTGATGGAGAAGTATCCGAAAAATTCCCTCTACGCGGATTGCCCTTCGCGCGTCTACGGCTGTGGCCGGCGGCCTCCGGGGGCTAGCATGCCGCCAAATCTTGCGCCGGCGGCCTCTCGCAAGTCTGAAAGTGTTGTCGCGGTTGCAAACGCCCGGCACGCGTGTCCGGGGTGTGCCCCCCTCACGAACGGCGCTGCCGCCGGCACATGGAGGGGGGAAACAGACGCGTGGGGTCTACACGGAGGGGATCTTGCTGTGGGACTTCCCCGGATGTTGCTCCAAAGTGTTCCTATGGGCTGACCTAACACAACCGGGTGGGGAGGTCCATTGGTCAAAGCCCGTCCGTGCAAAGTCAAAGGGGTAGATTCCATGGTCAAACACTACAGGGTTAGGCGGGACGGGGGCACTGGGGGTAGCAATGCCACCGGAGCGTCGCACCGGGCCCTCATACATGCGGGGTGGTGTGGTGGCATGTCCGAAGAGGCAGGACGCGTCTCCGGGGCGTGGCCCCCCTCACGGACGGTGATGACACGGTAGTAGACGTTAACGATGCGGCGTCAATATTACTAAATACTCGGATCGCGATAAAATCATGATTTTTTTGCACGACGTGGGCACATGTGCTATAGGAACGATGGTATTTTTTTCATAATTTTTGGTGATGGGGAAGTATCCGAAAAATTCCCTCTACGCGTATTGCCCTTCGCGCGTCTATGGCTGTGGCCGGCGGCCTCCGGGGGCTAGCATGCCGCCAAATCTTGCGCCGGCGGCCTCTCACAAGTCTGGAAGTGTTGTCGCGGTTGCAAACGCCCGGCACGCGTGTCCGGGATGTGCCCCCCTCACGAACGGCGCTGCCGCCGGCACCTAGAGGGGGGAAACGGACGCGTGGGGTCTACACGGAGGGGATCTTGCTGTGGGTCTTCCCCGGATGTTGCTCCAATGTGTTCCTATGGGCTGACCTAACACAACCGGGTGGGGAGGTCCATTGGTGAAAGCCCGTCCGCGCAAAGTCAAAGGGGTAGATCCCGTGGTCAAACGCTACAGGGTTAGGCGAGACGGGGGCACTGGGGGTATAAATGCCACCGGAGCGTCGCACCGGGCCCTCATACATGCGGAGTGGTGTGGTGGCATGTCCGAAGAGGCGGGACGCATCTCCGGGGCGTGGCCCCCCTCACGGACGGCGATGACACGGTAGTAGACGTTCTGCGGTAACGATGCGGCGTCAATATTACTAAATACTCGGAGCGTGATAAAATCATGATTTTTTTTGCACGACGTGGGCACATGTGCTATAGGAACGATGGTATTTTTTCATAATTTTTGGTGATGGAGAAGTATCCGAAAAATTCCCTCTACGCGGATTGCCCTTCGCGCGTCTACGGCTGTGGCCGGCGGCCTCCGGGGGCTAGCATGCCGCCAAATCTTGGGTCGGCCACCTCTCACAAGTCTGGAAGTGTTGTCGCGGTTGCAAACGCCCGGCACACGTGTCCGGGGTGTGCCCCCCTCACGAACGGCGCTGCCGCCGGCACCTGGAGGGGGGAAACGGACGCGTGGGGTCTACACGGAGGGGATCTTGCTGTGGGACTTCCCCGGATGTTGCTCCAAAGTGTTCCTATGGGCTGACCTAACACAACCGGGTGGGGAGGTCCATTGGTCAAAGCCCGTCCGTGCAAAGTCAAAGGGGTAGATCCCGTGGTCAAACGCTACAGGGTTAGGCGGGACGGGGGCACTGGGGGGTAGCAATGCCACCGGAGCGTCGCATCGGGCCCTCATACATGCGGGGTGGTGTGGTGGCATGTCCGAAGAGGCGGGACGCGTCTCTGGGGCGTGGCCCCCCTCACGGACGGCGATGACACGGTAGTAGACGTTCTGCGGTAACGATGCGGCGTCAATATTACTAAATACTCGGAGAGCGATAAAATCATGATTTTTTTTGCACGACATGGGCA
>NW_025248405.1:0-2328 GCF_018294505.1 Triticum aestivum | reverse complement strand
AGTTTCGCGACTAATGGGGCTGGACGGAAGCCTCTTTTTCTATCAGTGTTTGGTCACAAGTAATATCATCATAAATTTGATCTTTTTCCGATGAGATCATATATGGGGTCGATCTTGCTCTCTAGGTAAGAAGACTATTATGAAACTTAGGCACATACTCGGTTAGAACGCGAGGGGTTGAGAAAGTATGTGGAACTTGGGTGTCGAGCCAAATGACCTACTATGAGAAGTATAGCAAGAATATGTTAAGAGTATCTTTGTTTAAGGGGTGAAATAGTAGCAATAGTAGCATATCTTATTCCCTTGCATTTGTCCTTTTCTAATAATTTCTTGTCTAGCTTCCTTGCGGTCTTGGAAGCTTTAGCGGTTTCACCAGAACTTGGATATGTAGATACCTCGATAAAACAACAACTAGAGTACAAAAAACTAGATGTCAACATCGTCCGTCGCTCCTGCAGCCGCCGACCCGCCGTCCACTGGGATGGTGACCCGGTCCCGTGCTGGTATCCACCGGCCCAGCTTGCGATATGCTGCTGATGAGTATGTGTGCTCGATGCCGACATCGTCCTCTCCACCATCGCCCATACCCTTGTCCGCACGCGCCGCCCTCGGTGACCCACATTGACTCGCTGCGATGCGCGAGGAGTTCGATGCATTGCAGCGCAACCGCATGTGGCACATACTCACTTGGTTAGAATGAGTGACATTGGTAAAGTATGTTAAACTTTTGTGGTAGTTTAGGTGACTAATCCGATTGAAGTGTCTACCTTGAGGTGGTTTGCCACAAGATGTAAGGAGTATTATGGTTTCAAGGATAAATTGGTAGTAATAACAAATCAATGTATCCCCTCGCATTTGTAAGTTTGCACCAACTTTCCATCTAGCTTCACCACAAATTTTTGTAGCTTTCAAGGTGTTGCTAGAGCTTAGCAATGTCAGTGCCATCGATGAAAATACCGAGCAACACAAACTAAAAAAAGTATCACCTTCATAGTAAAACACAATCACGAATTGCGAACATTCGTCTTGATAAATTAAGACACCGGTCGAACTGAAGAAAGCTATTCTACTTTGTCTCTTGACAATACTCTCTCTCTCTCTCTCTCTCTCTCTCTACCCCACCACACCACACTCAAATCCCCCTTTGCGTGGAGGTAATATCAAGATGGTATGTTATCGCGTCTGATCAAGTGCTCAGTTAAACCCAAATTGGATGTAGGTGCCTTTGGCAAAAAGAATAAGAGGCATACAACAAACAACAAATCCACCCATTCATCCTACAAACAATCATGCACTGAAAAACACATTGCAAAAATTTGTGTTGACCATTGATCGCTTCATCTGACTAGAGGAAGCTCTTCCATATTATTTTGACAGCATCTTAAGCTATGTATGTTCTCACCTGCAGGTGTTCCAAACTACTGCTGACAACCAGATGCAAGTGGGTATGCGTGTGTTGCAAGGTGAATGTGAGATGGCAATGAACAACAAGCTCCTATGTGAGTTCGACCTCATGTCCTCATCGGCATCCCTCCAGCACCAAGGGCCACGCCACAGATCGAGGGGGCCGCCTCCGCCTAAGACAAAGCCCACCTCCACAACCGTGCGCCAGTACGCGAGGAATGGCCACTGCTTCCTCCACCGTGTTCGCATCGCCCCCACCTTAGTCGGGCAACTTGGTGTATAGGTGAGAGCATTTCCCCTCTCTGTTAACAGGCAATGCTTGAGAAAATCATGGTGTCAAACTGATGCATCTAACTGCATCATACCTTTTTTTGCTCCATCTTGTATGTGATTTTATGATGTTTTTTTAATGTGCTTCAATAATGTTCGCATTGTGCTTAACTGGATTTAATCTTTACTAAACTATGCGATTTTATTCTAAGTAGCTAGTGATGTAGTGTTTCAATTGGCTAGAGATTGTTGCTTTGAGAGGTTGTATATATCTGTGATCTGGCAATGTTTTATAGGTCTCGAGTTTAGTTGAGAGCAAATTGTCGATGCCTCACCTTGATGCTTGGTCCTTGTTAGACTATTGTAGAAGATTTTTGGTCAATTCGAACCCATGGGTCCTTGTTAGACTGTTGCACAATGTGAAGATCCATGAACCTCTTCTTACTTATTTTGTTATCATCTTTTCCCTGTCGTGTTTTGTGCTCATTAGAGAAACAACTGACCTGGTTCTTTGAATGTTACAGGGATCGTTGCTAATGGGGAAAAGAGCGATGTCAGTGAATGGCCAAGTAGAAGAAGGGCTACATGAAGGCCCATGGAGATGACTGAGAAACCAGGCAGTACCGCGATTGCTGAACTCGTAGAGCTTGGCCG
>NW_025248404.1:1527-2328 GCF_018294505.1 Triticum aestivum | reverse complement strand
AAATTGAAAATCACTACAAAATGAATTCTGAAAATGTTGAAACTTGGCATGGTATCATCATTTCACCCGCATAGCATGTGCAAAAGAGTAGAGAGGGTCACGGAAAAAACTGGACACACTTCATGTACAAATAGGACAAACTCTTTCGGAGTATCAGGGTTTTGGACAAGAACTCATCTGTTACACGGGCACTTCAATGTTTTTTAAACTTATTTCAACTTCGGACTTCTTTTGTCTTCAGTATGCAGCATTCAAAGCGACGTCATCAATTTCCAACATGTTCTAACATCATTTGTAGTTTTTTGGTCATTTACCTAATTGTTTAGAGAGCTAAATGACAGTGAAATTGAAAATCACTACAAAATGAATTCTAAAAATGTTGAAACTTGGCATGATATCATCATTTCACCCGCATAGCATGTGCGAAAGAGTAGAGAGGGTCATGGCAAAAACTTGACGCACGTCACGTACAAATTGGGCAAACTCTTTCGGAGTATCAGGGTTTCAGACGAGAACTCATCTGTTACACGGGCATTTCAATGTTTTTTAAACTTATTTGAACTCCGGACTTCTTTTGTGTTCAGTATGCAGCATTCAAACCAACGTCATCAATTTCCAACATGTTCTAACATCATTTGTTTTTTTCGGTCATTTACCTAATTGTTTAGAGAGCTAAATGACCGTGAAATTGAAAATCACTACAAAATGAATTCTGAAAATGTTGAAACTTGGCATGGTATCATCATTTCACCCGCATAGCATGTGCGAAAGAGTAGAGAGGGTCACTGCAAAAATTGGACG
>NW_025248404.1:0-602 GCF_018294505.1 Triticum aestivum | reverse complement strand
GAGGGTCACTGCAAAAATTGGAGGCACTTCATGTACAAATTGGACAAACTCTTTCGGAGTATCAGGGTTTTGGACGAGAACTCATCTGTTACACGGGCACTTCAATGTTTTTTAAACTTATTTGAACTCTGGACTTCTTTTGTGTTCAGTATGCAGTATTCAAAGCGACATCATCAATTTCCAACATGTTCTAAGATCATTTGTTGTTTTTCGGTCATTTACCTAATTGTTTAGAGAGCTAAATGACCGTGAAATTGAAAATCACTACAAAATGAATTCTGAAAATGTTGAAACTTGGCATGGTATCATCATTTCACCCGCATAGCATGTGCGAAAGAGTAGAGAGGGTCACGGCAAAAACTGGACGCACTTCATGTACAAATTGGACAAACTCTTTTGGAGTATCAGGGTTTCGGACGAGAACTCATCTATTACACGGGCACTTCAATATTTTTTAAACTTATTTGAACTCCGGACTTCTTTTGTGTTCAGTATGCAGCATTCAAAGTGACGTCATCAATTTCCAACATGTTCTAACATCATTTTTTTTCGGTCATTTACCTAATTGTTTAGAGAGTTAAATGACCGTGAAATTGAAAATC
>NW_025248403.1:0-2329 GCF_018294505.1 Triticum aestivum | reverse complement strand
CCGTTAAGGAGGTGATAGCGTAGCAAACCAGGCAACCGGACTATAATGCTTTATCACGTTCACTTAGCCATAGGAGTTCGAGGGTGGGGCTACTATATAGCCCCTGGGGGCACCGCACTCTCCTGAATTTGGGGTGCGTATGTGCCTGACCGAAAACCGGTCCTTCGTTAATGTGGAGGAATTCTAAACATTCCTGTGAGTCATCGAGTGGTTGAACAGTCTCTCGCTATATCATGACAGTCAGTTTTCGGCTTTCTCTACTGAGGTGCTCGCCCGGCCGAACCGGGGCACAATCGCAGTAGTTCTCCTGGTGTCGCGTTAGCCTGAAAACGGAACGTAAGGCAGCAAAACACAGGAGCCGGGCAACCCAACATTTGACCAAAGACATGATTCGGAGCTGATGCATATATGGCCTAACTCGAGACGCCGAATACTCCCTAAGGTATTCGGTCTTTATGAAAATGGGCAGAATAATGCCCTAAGCCCCTGATGTCCAGGTACGCGCAAAAATTCTGGTGCGGCCAATGCCAAAACGCCAGCCTCCTCCTCGGTTATAGTAAGGAACCGGGGGATGTACATCAACAAGAGACAATAAAAAAGGTTTACGCAGGGTCTTAATCTGAAAAGAATCCTTGCAACGGGTCCCTACTGCATGTCTGCGCCTGTGTCTCCATTGTGCCGTATCCTGGACGGGTGTAGCACGTTGTTCATCTCTTGTGGGAAAGTCTTTTGTTTTCCGGGGCTCTGCTTGTGGTGCTCGTCATCTTCACTTGGTGTGTCGAGCCCCTTGTGTTCAGCGTTCAGTCTGCCGGACTATTTGAAGACCCAACAATTTCGGTGGGTATGGTTAGCAGGCCTCCCAGGAGTACTGTGGATTTGACATATCTTGTCCAGGATTTTGTTGAAGTTGGATAGCTCATCGCTATTGTCCTTAAGGGGCAGTTTTTTGTTGTTCTGCCGTGAGCTTTTGAATCCGGCGTTGACTGCCATGCTCTTTGGACTGTTCCTTTTAATCCGGCCCTGGTCCTTGTTGCGCCGTGGTTTCCCATTTCCATCCCTGATTTCGGATGTACTTGGGTCGCTGGTGCTGCATCTTGCTAGCCAGCTATCCTCTCCCGCGCAAAAGCGGGTCATGAGATTTGTTAATGCGGCCATTGTTCTTGGCTTTTCTTGGCCAAGGTGTCTGGCGAGCCATTCGCCTTGGACGTTGTGTTTGAAAGCTGCTAAGGCTTCGGCGTCCGGACAGTCGACTATTTGGTTCTTTTTAGTAAGGAACCTGTTCCAGAATTTCCGTGCTGACTCTCCGGGCTGTTGAGTTATGTGACTTAGATCGTCTGCATCCGGAGGGCGGACATAAGTCCCCTGAAAATTTGCCCGAAATGCATCCTCGAGCTCTTCCCAGCTTCCAATGGTATTTTCGGGGAGGCTCTTAAGCCAATGCCGAGATGGCCCTTTGAGTTTAAGGGGTAAGTATTTTATGGCATGGAGGTCATCTCCTCTAGCCATGTGTATGTGGAGGATGTAATCCTCGATCCAGACTCCAGGGTCTGTTGTTCCGTCGTATGCCTCTATGTTTACGGGTTTGAATCCTGCTGGAAATTCATGATCCAACACCTCATCGGTGAAACATAGGGGGTGTGTGGCGCCCCTATATTTGGGTGTGTCGTGATCTTTGGAATTTTGGCGTATTGCATTGCTTTGACGAGCATGCTTTCTTGGCCCATAAATGGACCTAACTGGGCCATCCTTTTGATGTGAATCCTTATGCGGATCGCATATTGGCTTGTGTGCGGCCCCATTCGCCGCTCTCTTTTTGCCGTGAGGTCGTCCATCCGACCGGGTGGCCTTCTTGCTTTTTAATTGTGGGGGCTCAAAGGCCTCCTCGTCGAATTCGGGCAGTAGCTTTCTTTTTGGGTAGCTCTTTGTTCGGCGACCGTCGCCGTACTTGTCTGCGGTGCTGAATACTTTGCTCCATTTGATCCTGAGTGCATCTTCCGTTGTTTTGAGCTTCCGCTTCTACTTTTTCAGGCTACGCGCAGTGGCGACGAGCCTTTTCTGGAGGTCATTTTGCTCCAATAGTTTGTCCGGCCTCAGATCGTCCGGACTGTTGTCTTCGCCGGGGACAGATTGTTTATCCAAGTTGTCTTGTTCAGACGATTGCTCGATAGCTTGTTCCTTGTCCACCGGTTCGCCCTGCTCTATGGCTGGGTCTTTGTTGAGGCGGGACTTTGTTCGGCGTTTACGTTGCCGTTTTGACTGCTTTTCGAGGGATTTATCCTTCGTAGCGTCCCGTTGTTCCTCGTCTTCATTTCCTTTAGGTGTATCCACC
>NW_025248402.1:0-2329 GCF_018294505.1 Triticum aestivum | reverse complement strand
GTTTTTTAGAAGCATATACCCAAACCTGCCCCAAATGGGACAAAATTTGTACCACGGCATGTTGATGCCGCTCAATGATAGCATGCTAAGTTTCATGAATTTCAGACGAGTTTTGGATTTACTAGAATTAAAAAACCTGCATCTCAGTGGTTTGCCGGCAATCAACGGTGCCCCGGTGTTTGAAATTCATTCACATTTCTTGCATGGGACCTAAGCATGCACCCAAGGACACAGATTTGATTTTTCAACCAATTTATATGGACTGGAACATGTGCATGTAGTTCAAATTTTAATTATGCACACAAAATGCATTGAAAACTCAGTTAATGCATAAAAATGTCCAAATGAACCCCGAAAAATCACAAAAAATCACACAACACTCCTGTTGGTCTATGTTGACACGAGAAAATAATTTGAAAGCAATAAGAGGCAATGGATATTGATTCGTCCACAAAGGTGGGACGTTCCCTACCGAAAACCATCATGTTTGTTGTGAGAAGCTCCGGTTTGTGAGAAGCATATACCCAAACCTGCCCCAAATGGGACAAAATTTGTACCACGGCATGTTGATGCCGCTCCATGATAGCATGGCAAGTTTCATGAATTTCACACGAGTTTTGGATTTACTAGAATTTAAAAACCATGCATCTCAATGTTTGCCGGCAATCAACGGTGCCCCGGTGTTTGAAATTCATTCCCATTTCTTGCATGGAACCGAAGCATGCACCAAAGGACACAGATTTGATTTTTCAACCAATTTATATGCACTAGAGCATGTGCATGTAGTTCAAATTTGAATTGTTCACCTGAAATGCATTGAAAACTCAGTTAATGCATAAAAATGTGCAAGCGAACCCCAAAAAATCACAAAAACCAGGCATCTCAATGTTTTGCCGGCAATCAACGGTGCCCCGGTGTTTGAAATTCATTCCCATTTCTTGCATGGGACCTAAGCATGCACCCAAGGACACAGATTTGATTTTTCAACCAATTTATATTCACTGGAGCATGTGCATGTAGTTCAAATTTGAATTATGCACATAAAATGCATTGAAAACTCAGTTAATGCATAAAAATGTCCAAACGAACCTCGAAAAATCACAAAAAATCACACAACACTCCTGTTGTTCTATGTTGACACGGGAAAATAATTTGAAAGCAATAAGAGGCAATGGATATTGTTTCGTCCACAAAGGTGGGATGTTCCCTACCGAAAACCATCATGCTTGTTGTGAGACGCTCCGGTTTGTGAGAAGCATATACCCAAACCTGCCCCAAATGGGACAAAATTTTTACCACGGCATGTTGATGCCGCTCCATGATAGCATGCCAAGTTTCTTGAATTTCAGACGAGTTTTGGATTTACTAGAATTTAAAAACCAGGCATCTCAATGTTTTGCCGGCAATCACCGGTGCCCCAGTGTTTAAAATTCATTCCCATTTCTTGCATGGGACCTAAGCATGCACCCAAGGACACAGATTTGTTTTTTCAACCAATTTATATGCACTGGAGCATGTGCATGGAGTTCAAATTTGAATTATGCACATAAAATGATTTGAAAACTCAGTTAATGCTTAAAAATGTCCAAATGAACCCCGAAAAATCACAAAAAATCACACAACACTCCTGCTGTTCTATGTTGACATGAGAAAATAATTTGAAAGCAATAAGAGGCAATGGATATTGTTTCGTCCACAAAGGTGGGACATTCCCTACCGAAAACCATCATGCTTGTTGTGAGAAGCTCTGGTTTGTGAGAAGCATATACCCAAACCTGCCCCAAATAGGACAACATTTGTACCACAGCATGTTGATGCTGCTCCATGAGAGCATATCAAGTTTCTTGAATTTCAGACGAGTTTTGGATTTACTAGAATTTAAAAACCAGGCATCTTAAAGTTTTGCTGGCAATCAACGGTGCCCCGGTGTTTGAAATTCATTCCCATTTCTTGCATTGGACCTAAGCATGCACCCAAGGACACAGATTTGATTTTTCAACCAATTTATATGCACTGGAGCATGTGCATGTAGTTCAAATTTGAATTATGCACATAAAATGCATTGAAAACTCATTTAATACATAAAAATGTCCAAATGAACCTCGAAAAATCACAAAAAATCACACAACATTCCTGTTGTTCTATGTTGACACGGGAAGATAATTTGAAAGTAATAAGAGGCAATGGATATCGTTTCGTCCACAAAGGTGGGATGTTCCCTACCGAAAACCATCATGCTTGTTGTGAGAAGCTCCGGCTTGTGAGAAGCATATACCCAAACCTACCCCAAATGGGACAAAATTTGTACCACGGCATGTTGATGCCGCTC
>NW_025248401.1:0-2329 GCF_018294505.1 Triticum aestivum | reverse complement strand
GATGTACCATCCTTTTTCGGCACTAGAATAATAGGAACAGCACAAGGACTAAGGGATTCGCGTATATAACCTTTGTCGAGAAGCTCTTGTACTTGACGCATAATCTCCTTCGTCTCCTCTGGATTGGTACGGTATGGTGCATGGTTTGGCAGTGAAGCACCGGGAATTAAGTCAATCTGATGCTCAATCCCTCGAATAGGCGGTAATCCCGGTGGCACGTCTTGTGGAAAAACGTCAGCGAACTCCTGCAAAATGTTAGTGACAGCAGGAGGCAAAGAGGAAGGCACGTCCTCGAATGAAAATAATGCCTCTTTGCACACAAAAGCATAGCAAACAGATTTGCTGAAATCTAGCTCATCAATATCAGATTTGGTGGCAAATAAACATGCACTTTTCAATTTAATTTCAGAAGCAACACTAGATGGTTTATTATTAGGCTTCATTTGTTGCTCAAATTCTTTTGCCACAATCTGATTTTCACTGTTATTCTTCTCCTGTTTGGCTTTATTAGCTCTATTAATATCATCTTTCAAAATGGAATCAGGAGTCATAGGAAGCAAAGTAATATTTTTATCCTTATGAACAAGAGTATAGTGATTGTTTTTACCATGGTGTACAGAATTTTTATCAAATTGCCATGGTCTACCAAGTAATAAGGAACATGCTTGCATAGGTACCACATCACAATCAACATAATCAGCATATGTAGAGATACTAAAATGCACACGAACAGTACGTGTTACCTTAACCTTGCCGCTGTTGTTGAACCATTGGATGTAGTAAGGATGTGGATGTGGTCTTGTGGTGAGAGAAAGCTTCTCCACCATCTCCATGCTAGCCAAGTTGTTGCAACTACCTCCGTCTATGATGACGCGCACAGAACGTTCCTTCACAACTCCCTTCGTATGGAACAAATTGTGCCTCTGATTTTGCTCAGCTTGTGTGACCTGCACACTCAAAACACGTTGAGCAACTAAACATTCATACCTGTCAGCGTCTTCAGGAGCCATGTATTGCGTCTCATGATCAGAATCATCTCCACCATGTTCTTCACATGTAATAAGAGCCAATGTCTCCTCATCATAGTCACTAGCGGACTCATATCCACCATCCGCGGTAGCAATCATCACACGCGGAGATTTGCATTCTCTCGCATAATGACCTCCTCCCTTACAACGATGACAAATAATATCACTTGTGTGCCCTGTTGATGCCCTGGAAGAAGAAGAACTCTGTGCAGGCCCAGCAGGTGCGCTCTTGGCAGATAATGGTGGTTGTTCCTGTTTTCTTGTATCACAGCTGTAGGAGGCACCTGATTGAGGTGCTGGTGCAGTTGAAGTAGAAGATGCACGCGGCGTCCATGAGGAAGGTCGGCCTGCAGAAAAGTTAGTTCGCGCCAATGCTTGTCGATCCTGCACTTCACGTTCAGCTTTACAAGCAAGATGGAATAATCGAGTGATATTAGTATACTCCTTATAGTCTAGAATGGTCTGAATCTCTCTATTTAATCCACCCAGAAAACGTGCAAGCATAGCTTCATTCTCCTCAATAATACCACATCGAATCATGCCAGTTTGTAATTCCTGATAATATTCTTCTACAAAAATTTTTCCTTGTCTTAAACGCTGCAATTTTTGAAGCAATTCACGTTGATAATATGGTGGAACCCAACGCGTACGCATAGCGGTTTTCAAAGCAGCCCAAGTAGTTGGAATAGGATATAATCTACAATGTTCAGACTACCAGACACATGCAAAACTAGTGAAAGCACAAACAGCAGCAGCAACCCGTCTCTCCTCGGGATATTGTAAACATGTAAAACGTTGTTCAGTTTCTAACTCCCAAGTAAGATATATATCAGGAACATATCTACCCTCAAATGGTGGAATATTCAATTTCAGTTTAGGAATATGGACATCATCTCGTACCTAAGGTGGTGGTGCAGGCCTACCATTACGAATATATACCTGAGGTCGACCTGGTGGTGGTGGTGCTGGTGGCTGCACGTAGTTCGGATTTTGATCAACCTCATCCTCATAATCTCCCACATAATCATCATCCTCCTGGGTACCAGCAGCAGCAGTAGCAGGAGCCAAAGAAGCACCAACAGCAGTAGCAGCGGCACCAGAATTTTGTCCTGGCTCAATAGGAACACGCTGTGCTCGTCCATACTGATTCGGAAGGGGGCGTAGTTGTTGTTGTTGCAGAGGTGCGACAGGTGCAGCCGGTGGTGGAAGACGCGCAAGCAGTTCATTAAATCTGTTATCGAGCTTTGTTTCGAACGTCTTCTCAAGGCCAGTAATCTTCTCCATGGCCTCTTCAAAATTGT
>NW_025248400.1:0-2329 GCF_018294505.1 Triticum aestivum | reverse complement strand
ATAGTGCACAATCTAGACGATGGTGTGAAGTGAAATGTGACACATCCCAGGGTTTATGCAAAATATGACAACCAAAGTGACCAGAGAAGGTTGAGTGGAAGGTGGTGATAGAGAGGCATGTTCATAGGGTAAATAAGAAGCTGGATTTCTTTGTGAATGAGCTGGTGGCTGAGCACCTGACACTGATGAATGCCCTGCTGGTGCCTGAGCACTTGCACTGATGGATGGCCTGTTGGTGGCATTGCAGAAGGGCATACTGAAGATCTACTACGCTTTCACTAATTCAAAGAAACTATACTTTCAGGCAAGAGTTTCTAATGTTTGCAGTGGATGTTTTGCCCATATGTTTGTCTATACCAGTTCATATAATTGATACATCATGATTCGTTCCAGTCGGCCCCATGATTAATGATTTCTCATTCAGACTGTGTTTGCCAAAATAAATAAATAAAACACTCAATGGACTCTACAATTTAATCAAATCAAGTGCCGTGGTTGCCTTCTTGAGGTATATTCACAGGACAATGCATACCATGCTTGGAAAACTCAGTTTTTTGACTGAAAATCTGAATGACCATAACTCTGTTTTTGAGTCGCCGACTAATCGTCGATTAGTCGCCGACTAATCGCCGAGTCGTCGCCGCGTGGCTGGCTCGCGCAGGCGACTTGACTCAGGGAGCGAGTCGCGCGACTCGCGTGGCTCGCCGGCGACTTGGTGCGATCAGTCGCGCGACTCGCTGGCTTGCTGGCTTGAGTGGCTTGCTGCTGATGTATATGTGGGGACTGGGGAAGGAGGAGGACTGAAGGAAAGAGAGCGCAGGGTGGGCTCTATATGTGCCCTGCTTAGATGTAGTATATGAAAGAGAGCGCAGGGTGGGCTCTATATGTGCTCTGCTTAGATGTAGTAAATTTTCTCTGATGTATATGTGCTCTGCTGCTGCTGTATATCTATGTTCTCTGCTGCTCTATGTACTGTTGTGCCATGGCGACTTGGGGTGACTAATCAAGCCAAGTCGCTGACTCAAGCCAGCAAGCCACTAGCCGCAGCCTCGGCGACTTGGCTTGACTCGGCGACTCAAAAACCTTGGACCATAAACTAGTTATTCCAAATAAACACTGGTCTCTCATGGCCGATTCACAAGCATGTCGAAAATGGGTGTATACATAGCCGTTAAGTTGTTGTATCATCTCAATCTCATATATGAAAAATGGCGTAGAACTAAAATGCGAGGAACAGGCTGCTGAAAAGAGAAAATCCGGTGCATGCAGTGCCCTATATAAGGTCTTCTGTATGGAAGCTATAGTAGAATATTGTAATGTTTCTCTCTTTGATTGGACGAAACGACAAAGCATCGTAAGATTGAAAAGACGAATGGGCCTTAATGGAAATCAAAAGGCTTTTCGATGAAACATAAAATTAAAAATCCTTTCGTTAATGTTTCAAACCTACATGGCTGCTCATGCTAACTGGAAGGAGTGGGGACTTACCACTAGATGTCAGGGGTAGAGGGCAGCAGAAATTTGGTTTTGGCGGGTCAGGAAATGGCTCATTTATTTCGGCAAAGAAGAGTTGGTTATCAGATTCAGAAGCAGCCACAAAATTAACATGATAGGAAAGCCTGTCTAGGGATCTGGGAGCCGCCACCAAACCACAGATAACACTTGGCTCATATTTTGGTTCCAAAAACAAGAAACAACAAAGGTCAAATGAGGCACCTGAAAGAGATATGTTAAGAATGTAGTATGTACCCAAGAAAGAAACAATGGACACAAACAAAGCCATGTACCAGAGGATGCTCAAAGGCATATTTCTTCAGCACTTGCGCAAGCTCAGCGCGGATGAATAACTTCATCTCGTTATAACATGACCTCTTTTGTAGCAGAGTCTCCTTAGCCTCGTTGCACAGTTCAGCCGCATTGGAAGATACGGGAGCCACCAACAGCAGTGCACTTTGTTTGAGAGTGGATATTATTTCCCCAAGAGACTCAAAGGAGATCCTGCCATCGGCGCTAGTGGCCAGCAAGAGCCGCAGGTCAATGAGCCTGTCAGGCGCCAGGGAAGCGAAGAATGATCCCAGCTCAGCATGTTGTGGGTGTCGAGCGGCTGCGGCTGCGTCAGTAAACTGCAGCGAGGTGTGCGTCTCCTGGGACAGGTCACAGCGTTTGCAGGAGAGGTGCTCCATCGCCCGCTGCGTCGAGCATTGGGACTCGGAGCTTGCTCGGACGAGGGCAGTGAGGCCTTCCAAGGAACGGACCTCCACACGAAGCATAGAGAGGGTGTCGAGGATGTCATACACCTCTACTTTGTAGTCAGCTGACGATGGGAGCG
>NW_025248399.1:0-2329 GCF_018294505.1 Triticum aestivum | reverse complement strand
GTAATCAAGCGCTCCGTCTGCATCGAAGGTGCCCGTAGGGCGCTTGCCCGTGCTAAAGTGCACTCGGGCAAGATGGATGCGGAGAAGCTGGTGAAGGACGGGCCGCCGCCGGGCAAGGAGCATCGTGTCCCGAGAAAAGATCCAATGGCCAGGAAGCGCTACACTCTGAGGAAATCCAGTTTCTCCCACTATGTATCTTCACTAGTAGAAAAAGGGTCAAATGTGAAGCACATCAGTGCCGGTTTGAATTTGAGCCGGCACTAATGTGACCATTAGTGCCGGTTCCAATGGCTAGGCGGGCGGGCATCATTAGTACCGGTTCGTGGGCAACCTTTAGTACCGGTTCATGCCACGAACCGTTACTAATGAGGCCAGTGCGGCTGTGGTCAGGCTGGGGCCCCCACGACGACCTTTAGTACCGGTTCATGGCATGAACCGGTACTAGAGTTTCTTAGTAAGCTGATTTTTAGTCCCAGCTCCCCAAGAGAAAGGCAGTATGAGCGGTTTATAAGCCGTGAGTGCAGAGACAATGACGAAGAGGCGCAATGCTCGCCTGCACGTTGATTAGCTTCAAGCCTTTCGGAATAGCATAGATTGCACTGAGCTATGTGCAGTGCAGTCTACACTATCCCAAAAGGCTTGAAGCAAATTAACCAGCATTGCACCTCTTTTTTATTTTTAATAACTTATTTGAACTCCGGACTTCTTTTGTGTTCAGTATGCAGCATTCAAAGCGACGTCATCAATTTCCAACATGTTCTGACATCATTTGTTGTTTTTCGGTCATTTACCTAATTGTTTAGAGAGCTAAATGACCGTGAAATTGAAAATCACTACAAAATGAACTCTGAAAATGTTGAAACTTGGCATGGTATCATCATTTCACCCGCATAGCATGTGCGAAAGAGTAGAGAGGGTCACGACAAAAACTGGATGCACTTCTTGTATAAACTGGACAAACCCTTTCGGAGTATCAGGGTTTCGGACGAGAACTCATCTGTTACACGGGCACTTCAATGTTTTTAAAACTTATTTGAACTCCGGACTTCTTTTGTGTTCAGTATGCAGCATTCAAAGCGACGTCATCAATTTCCAACATGTTCTGACATCATTTGTTGTTTTTCAATCATTTACCTAATTGTTAGAGAGCTAAATGACCGTGAAATTGAAAATCACTACAAAATGAACTCTGAAAATGTTGAAACTTGGCATGGAATCATCATTTCACCCGCATAGCATGTGCGAAAGAGTAGAGAGGGTCACGGCAAAAACTGGACGCACTTCGTGTAGAAACTGGACAAACTGTACAAACTGGAAGCATAGTTGATGATAGATGCTTCAGCAGCCGGATGAGAACATCGAAGTGGATACAGTAAGTCACAACGACAAGTCTTTTTTCGTAATTAAGCATGACTTATGCTTCATTTGCTTCAACTTTTAATTTTCATTTTTCACTATTCTACTAGCGTATCACCTGCCATGCAAGAATTTTTGTCTTGGATAATATAGGTTTCAGTCCTAACGAAACTATGGAGGTAAAAAGAGTTTACTTGAAGACCAAGCATGGTTATACCTTCAATGTCAAATTATACAATGCAGACACATACACCTATTTTGAATGCAAAACTTGGCAAGCACTATGCAAGGCTTATGCATTTGAGCCTGATATGGTTATCACCTTTGATATTCGTCCGGAAGATGATATTGAAGGTAATAGAGACATCTGGGTCGATGTGTAGACGCCTCCAGTTCTACCATTATGTAAGTTTCTCAACCATATTTATGTCTTCGATATGAGATTATTTGAACCAGTTGAATAATTAATAGATCTCAATTTATATTGACAGCTTACTTCCAATCAAGCAAACATGTCCGGCGCTTGGTAGACAGGACCGGCCACTGTCCGAGGGCTGAACTAAACTGCGAGGAAACAAGTCATTAGGTTTCATGGTTTGAGGACCTTGATGCTATCAAGACAAAAAATTTCCTGCACTTAGAAATGTTAGTACTCAAAACGTGCGACCAATAGTGTTCGTACTGAACTACGGTCACATATATTTAGGAAAGTGGTAAGATTTCTATTATTTCTCCTCAGTGCATCTTTTGCATACATTATTTTTTTAAGTTAAACTTCATTGCTAAGTATGTTACTATACGATGTTCTTCAACAGGGACTCCCGATGAATGTTGTGCCTTATTGAATCGAGACTAAAGGTACCATGAATATTGTTAGCTTACGATCAAGATATCCTACAATGCACTTTACTGCATTCAGGATTTCTAATAGCAAGGAATGCTTAATAGTAAAAGACTGGAGCAAAATTGTGAA
>NW_025248398.1:0-2329 GCF_018294505.1 Triticum aestivum | reverse complement strand
GGGGCTCGGACTCCCGTGTCCATGGAGGACACGGCGCGGCGGCGCTCGCGTGCTGGAGAAGGAGAGGGGCGCGGGGCGGCTGGGCCTCGGCTGGGCTTTGGCCCGGCGGGCGCGCGCAGTTTTTTTTTAAATATGTTTCGTGGAAAATAATTCGTAGAAAAATAAATAAAAGTCCAAAAAAATATAAAATAAATTTTCCCCGTCTAGTTAGAAAATCTAGAATAGGGTGAACATTTTTTTAACACAAAATAAATATTTTGAAAACATGCAATATTTTTAATGCAATAAAAATTGCAAATAAAATCCAAATAAATCCAATAAATGATTTTAACATTTTTCCTCCAATATTTCAATTGTTTTGGAGAAGTCATATTTTCTCCTCTCATTTATTTTGTTTAATGAAATATTTTTCCGGAGAGAAAATAATTAAAACCAAAATCCTCGTCTTATTATTTGATGAAAATCAAATATGAAAATTCGAGAAAATCCCCAACTCTCTCTCCGAGGGTCCTTGAGTTGCTTAGGATTATCGAGGATTTGTCAAAATGCAATAAAATATGATATGCAATGATGATCTATGTATAACATACCAAATTGAAAATTTGGGATGTTACAGGTAAACGGGAGTTGCATAATCTCATAGTCAGAGGAACATGTATAAGTCATGAAGAAAGCAATAGCAACATACTAAACGATCGGGTGCTAAGCTAACGGAATGGGTCAAGTCAATCACGTCATTCTCCTAATGAGGTGATCTCGTTAATCAAATGACAACTTATGTCTATGGCTAGGAAACATAACCATCTTTGATTAACGAGCTAGTCAAGTAGAGGCATACTAGTGACACTCTGTTTGTCTATGTATTCACACATGTATTATGTTTCCTGTTAATACAATTCTAGCATGAATAATAAACATTTATCATGATATAAGGAAATAAATAATAACTTTATTATTGCCTCTAGGGCATATTTCCTTCAGTCTCCCACTTGCACTAGAGTCAATAATCTAGTTCACATCGCCATGTGATTTAACATGAATAGTTCACATCACCATGTGATTAACACCCATGGTTCACATCATCATGTGACCATCACCCAAAGGGTTTACTAGACTCAGTAGTCTAGTTCACATCGCTATGTGATTAACACCCAAAGAGTACTAAGGTGTGATCATGTTTTGCTTGTGAGATAATTTTAGTCAACGGGTCTGTCACATTCAGATCCGTAAGTATTTTGCAAATTTCTATGTCTACAATGCTCTGCATGGAGCTACTCTAGCTAATTGCTCCCACTTTCAATATGTATCTAGACCGAGACTTAGAGTCATCTAGATTAGTGTCAAAACTTGCATCGACGTAACCTTTTACGACGAGCCTTTTGTCACTTCCATAATCGAGAAACATATCCTTATTCCAGTAAGGATAATTTTGACCGCTGTCCAGTGATCTACTCCTAGATCACTATTGTAATCCCTTGCCAAAATCAGTGTAGGGTATACAATAGATCTGGTACACAGCATGGCATACTTTATAGAACCTATGGCCAAGGCATAGGGAATGACTTTCATTCTCTTTCTATCTTTTGCCGTGGTCGGGCTTTGAGTCTTTACTCAATTTCACACCTTGTAACATAGGCAAGAACTCTTTTCTTTGACTGTTCTATTTTGAACTACTTCAAAATCTTGTTAAGGTATGTACTCATTGAAAAACTTATCAAGCGTCTTCATCTATCTCTATAGATCTTGATGCTCAATATGTAAGCAGCTTCACCGAGGTCTATCTTTGAAAAACTCCTTTCAAACACTCATTTATGCTTTGCAGAATAATTCTACATTATTTCCGATCAACAATATGTCATTTACATATACTTATCAGAAATGCTGTAGTGCTCCCACTCACTTTCTTGTAAATACAGGCTTCACCGCAAGTCTGTATACAACTATATGCTTTGATCAACTTATCAAAGCGTATATTCCAACTCCGAGATGCTTGCACCAGTCCATTGATGGATCGCTGGAGCTTGCATATTTTGTTAGCACCTTTAGGATTGACAAAACCTTCTGGTTGTATCATATACAACTCTTCTTTAATAAATCCATCAAGGAATGCAGTTTTGTTTATCCCTTTGCCAGATTTCATAAAATGCGGCAATTGCTAACATGATTCGGACAGACTTAAGCATAGATACGAGTGAGAAACTCTCATCGTAGTCAACATCTTGAACTTGTCGAAAACCTTTTTGCGACAATTCTAGCTTTGTAGATAGTGATACTACTATCAGCGTCCGTCTTCCTCTTGACAATCCATTTATTCTCAATTGCTTGCCGA
>NW_025248397.1:0-2329 GCF_018294505.1 Triticum aestivum | reverse complement strand
CCCCCCCCCTGTAAGAATGTCCTTGAGAGCTTGCTCGCAATACTGATGAACATGCCGGATAAGACCAAGGATGGGCCGAAATCAAGAAAAGACTTGCAAGATTTGAAAATCAGGGAAGATCTGCACATGCCGCCCCGTAAAATGTCAGACGAGACAGAGACGGAGACAGAGGCACGGGAGAAGAAGGGCAAGAAAATAAAGAAAGAGGATTATTGCCCCCCTTCTTGCTTCACCTTAAGTCAGGCTGAGATCAATCAATTCTTTAAGTGCCTTACCGGAGTCAAAGTTAGTTCCGGTTACTGTGGCAAGATAAGCAGATATCTAGACACGGACAAGAAAAGGTTCAGCAGGATGAAGTCTCATGACTGTCATATGATGATGACGCAGATACTACCTGTTGCCCTTAGAGGGATAATGGACAAGCACGTCCGTGACACGCTTATTGGTCTCTGCAACTTTTTCGACGTCATCTCTCAAAAGTCGATGTGAAGCAGCTCCGAAGGCTACAGGAAGAGATCGTTGTGATACTGAATGAGCTTGAGATGTACTTCCCGCCCGCGTTCTTTGACGTGATGGTGCATCTGTGTGTCCATATTATGGATGACATAATAGACCTGGCGCCGTCATTCCTGCACAACATGATGCCGTTTGAGAGGATGAATGGGATCATCAAAGGATTCGTTCGTAACATGTCCCGTCCGGATGGAAGCATCGTCCAGGGCTATTTGGCACAAGAGTGCATCTCTTTCTGTGAGAATTTTCTATATGGCGCAGACCAGCCGCCTGGTGTTAGTGTTGGTTTGCCCGTTAACAAGCACGATGGGAGGCTTGAAGGAGATGGTCACTGCAACGGTCGCAGGGAACTGCACGTGGCATACTCAGATCGACGCAACGACTTTGACAGAGCAAACTTGGTAGTGCTACAACACCTAGACGAGGTAGATCCTTTCGTGGCAATGCACAAAGAAATTATCGCAAAGAAGTATCATGACCGGGGGGTATGCAGGACGAACGCTGAAGTTACTAGAGAGCACAACTCCACTTTCCTGCATTGGTTCAAAGAGCATATTATTGCTAATCCCCCGGAGGAGGGCTCTAAGGACGGATTGCTCATATACGCCTTAGCACATGGCCCCTTGCCCAACCTCGTAACCTATCAGGCATATGATATCAATGGATACATGTTCTACACGGAGGCCAAAGATATGGACAGTGATGATCAGAACTCAGGGGTGACGATGGAATGCATGACCGGCAGCGACAACGGTGCAACTGAACGATTTTATGGAAGGGTCGAGGAGATCTGGGAGCTTGACTACTCTGGACTGCACAACACGACGATGTTCCGTGTCAGATGGGCAAAGAATGTCGAAAGAGAAAACCGGATTTTCACTACCATGAGTATACCCGACGCCAAGAGCGCTACCGTGAACGCTATCGCCAAAAACGAGCCATGGGTACATGCTAAGCACGTGACACAATGCTTCTTCATAACCGACCCATGCAATCCCAGTCGTGTTGTCATGAGGAGAGGCAAAAGGAACATCATTGGAATGGATGGAGTCGCCAACGAGGAAGACTATGATCAGTACGGCAACCCAATGAGGGAAGATGACGATGATGATGAAGTATACGTCAAAAGAAGAATCAATACTACATTACCTAAGAAAAATCATACTCCATGGAAAAGGCAAAGTCACAATGAGGGGCTCAATTATTCTTCAATGAACAAGAAGGGAAAGAAGCTGACTCAAAAACGAAAACGTCAGCGCTGAGGAACCGTATGTTATCGGTCAAATGATGTAATATATATGTTCCTATTTTGCATACATATTTAACCGTCAAATGATGCAATATATATCGCCCTCCCTTCGTTCACTGCTCTCGGGAAATAAAAGTGGGAGAAAATAAAGGGAAAGAAAAAGGAAAACTGGCAGTAGTAGTAGCGCATTTCTTATAAACCGCTGCAACTACTGAAGGTAGTAGTAGCGCATTTCATATAAACCGCTACAGGTACTGAAGGTAGTAGCAGCGCGTTTTGTCCAAACGCGCTGCTGCTACGTCCACTTAACACAAAATTCTCACTATCCCTGCTTCATCCCGCCTTTTCCCCTCAAATCCCCACTCTCTCTTCCCTCGTCGCTCGCCCCCGACCCCGGCGCCGACGCTTGCCCCTGACCCGGGCGCTCGCCCCCGACCCGGCCCTCGCCCCCGACCCCAACCCCGGCGCTCGCCCCCGACCCGGCCCTCGCCCCTGACCCTGGCGCCGGTGCTCGCCCCCGACCCAGGCACTCGCCCCCGACCCCGGCGCGCTTGCCCCCGACCCGTC
>NW_025248396.1:0-2329 GCF_018294505.1 Triticum aestivum | reverse complement strand
GCCATGTTGGGCAAGATGCCCAACGTCCTTTGGTTCGAAGGGGCCTTCGTGGAATCCGTCAAGGGGTGGCAATCGGGGTGGTTCTATATCACCGAGCCGCGCGACCCTACGTGGGCAGCAGCCCCCGAGTTCAGATCTGGTATCCCCACGCAGCTCACCTCCTGGAAAGAGAAGGGCTTGTTGTGGGGCAGTTCGGAGGAGCTGACGGGACTCCAAGCCTGTATCCAGAAGCTGGTGAAGAAGCTCAGGCTGGTTAACGTGGTCCAAGTCATGCTCGTCCGTCGGATTCTCCCATGCCAGGAGCGGGCATTCAATCTGTGGGAGTTCGATCCGGAACAGGACCAGGCGCTGAACGGGCTCTTCGACACGACGTACGAAGGCTCCTGGAGGGTGCTGTTTAAGGGCGCCGAAGCCCCCACATCCGCGACTGAAGATCGCGGATTTCGCTCGCAGCGTCAAGCCGACGAGGTAAGTGATTCTACCCCTTTACGGGACACTTGCTTTTCATAGTTTGACTCTATGCAGGTTTTAATTTCCCCTTTTCCTTTGACAAGACTGGATGAGGAAGGCGGAGCAGATTATCTGCCCGGCTCCTATGCCAGAAAACCCAGTAGACGCCCATCTAGCGAGGCTGCTGGTTCCGGCACCGCACGTGGTGCCGGAGAAGAAGGCTAAGAAGGAGGCCACGGGTGCTCGAAAGAGTTCCCGTTTTCAGGTGTCCGACGACTCCGGGGCCAACTCCTCCCCTGAAAACGAGGAGGAGAAAGAGGATTCTCTCCCAGAGGAGGGAGAGAGGAAGAGGAAGGCTTCCCCAACAGGGGAGGCCGAAGGGTCCAAGAGGGGAAGGACTATTCCCCCGGACAGCTCCGCCAACATCAACATTGGCGAGGAAGAATGGCCTTCAAGGGCCAGGCCTCCGGCGAGATCGTAAGTATCCGGATTCCTGAATGATTTATAATTTCTTTTTCTGCGTCACATAGTGTCATTCTGATGCCGCATGCTGCCTGTAGTCCGGCCAATGATGATCTCCCCGCTTCATTGAGCGGGTCGTTGGCTCCGTCGGATGTAGACTCCATCCCGACTGCCTCCACCCCTCGCGACACCGAGGACGCCGAGGTGGGATCCCAAGAAGGGACCCATCAGGGGGAGGCTCCGAAGGCGCCACAAGGCGGCCTCCTGGACTTTGCGCCGGACTCCACATCAGAACCCGCAGTGATTCCGGAGTCCAGCCGGCGGCCCCTTCGCACGAAGGGCAAGACCGTGACGCCGGCAGCTTCCGTCCAACCGGAGGCGCCGGACAATTTGTTGGAGGCGCTGCAGAGCGCTTCCATCGAGGAAGAACACCACACTATTATGAGTGCGGTGATTCAGAAGGTACAGCTTGCCAAGAGCGGGCTGACCGAAGCCTGCAATAGCCTTCTATCAGGCTTTGAGGTAAGAAGTTAAAAATATGCAATGTAATACCGCATAGACAGTAGCCCCTGATGCTCGGTTCGGTGTTTGGAAAGAAAAGCCGGACTGAGGATCTGAAAAAAAGAAGATATACGCAGGGTTGCTAAAAAATTATGTCAATATGGGTTGCAGGCTGCACTGCTGACCTCTGCCGCACTGACTGCGGAGGTCGGTGCTTTGAAGCAGGAGCTCGAGCGGTCCGAGCAAGAGCTCGGCCGCGCCAAGAAGCAGCTCCAGGACAAAGAAGGTGAGTAACACCACTTTGAACTTGTACCTTACAGAAAAGGATTTAGGTTGCAACAAAAAATAACAAGGATAACATGGGTACTGCAGGGGCCACAAACGAGGTGGCGACCCTGAAGGAGGCCGTGTCCGCGGCCGAACGCAATGCGGCCATGGAACAGGCAGAGCAAGAAAAGCAGGAGGCGCGGGTGGCGGTGGTTCGGCAAGAGCTCCAGGCTCTCATGGAAAAGCATGAGAGTTTGGAGCGTGACTCAAAGACTCGAGAGTCCGAGCTTGCCTCGGCTCTCGAAAGTGCCAAAACTGCCAAGGCCGATGCCCATAAGTCCCTTCAGGAGATTGAGTTGGTGAGGAAGATAGCGGCGGGTAAGGCATTTTTCATGCAAAGCAAGCATGTGAATGTAAATTACGTGTTACTTACCCGAATTCGGAGCTCTCTAGGGGCGTTTGCAGATCTGCCTCGCAGCATGTCTGATGCCGCCGCAATCTACCGAGCCGAGGAGGGGAGCTCAACGGAGAAGGTCTTCTGGTCTCAGTATGCTGAGGTCGGCCATCCGGTGCCCCCTAGCGACCAGCTGAAGCAGCTGGTCGAGCTCCACAATGTGGCCGAGCAGGCCATGAAGGGCCTCATAGTCCG
>NW_025248395.1:0-2329 GCF_018294505.1 Triticum aestivum | reverse complement strand
GCCACAACGTCAGACGTCCACTCCTCCTCCAAGTCCGGCACAACCTCAGGCCACTCCTCCTCCAAGTCCGGCACAGCTTCAGGCCACTCCTCCTCGTCCAACTCAGCCCCGTCAGCCGTCTCCGCCGCCTCAGCAATCGCAGAAGAGACACCCCGCAGCTATGGTGCGTAGCGGTACGAGTCGAGGTAGTACAGGAAGTACAGGCGGAGGCAAGCGATATAAATATGGTCCAAGCCTCACGCCTCTTCCGCAGAGGCCTTATGACAGGTCCGAGGAGGAAAATGCAGCCATATCGAAGGCCCAGGTGGAAGCCCATTTTGCACCAAAACCGCCACCGCCGCCAAGGGAGAAAGTGCCTGAGGAAATGGTTGACCACTTCATTCGTATGGCTCAACCACCAGCTCCCAAGCCTGTTGACACAGACTATGAGCGCCACATCAGGAAGTTAAATCGAGCACGTCTACGTAAGGAGGCGAGCTCGGGATCGAGCAAACAACAAGCAGCTGTCAAAAAATGCAGGAAAACCATTCCCCAGCTGGGAGAACAGGCGGCGCGATCGATCCCCTCGCTTGTTGTGCCAACAACACGTGACAGTACGCGCGCCCAATATTATTGTGGGCAAACAGTTTGCGTTCCCGAGGTGGGCAATGTGGTAATAACCAAGGACCATATAATCTAGGCTGAAGTTCTCAACATCACTGTTGGACAACTCCTCGAGATCGAGCCCATGCCTGTGCTTAGAGAGGATGAAATAAAATGGAAATATGTCTGGGGCCAACCTTTGGTCGAGCCAGACAAGGTCAAGAACCTCCCAACGAGAATGTATGAATTGCATCAATGGTACATGAACATTACCAAGATTTCAGATCGATTGTCCCTCATGGTGAATGTCAAGGAGGAGCATTACTTCCATGAGAAAGCTCTGTGCGTTGAGTATTCTGAACTGTTTCAGTTATACAATCAAGACGCACTCGACAAATCTATCGTCAGTTGCTATTGTCTGTAAGTGATTTCTTTCTGTAATTTAAGTCTCAAGCTAGCTGTAGTGATCCTTTTGATCAATCATTACCTGTAATTATCCTCACTATATTCTTTTCGGTGGTATTATGCAGGATGAAGATGTATGAAATGAGAAAAGGTGGACGCTTTGGCATTGGGTTCATTGACCCAAACACCGTTAATGAATACACATGGCTAATAAATCCACATCATCAAAAGGCCGTAGAGGACAACATGCTAGAGTTCTTGAAGCGCCTCAAATACAATGAAGATATACTACTTCCTTACAACTTCCAGTGAGTCACACTGTCTTGTACTACAAATTTTCTGTTTTTGCCTACTAGCTAGCTATATGTTTTTGCTTACACATGCCCGCTTAATTAAGACATGCAAACGTGTGTGCATGCAGATTTCACTGGATTTTGTGTATCATTAAAGTTGACGTCGGAACAGTTGAAATACTGGACTCACTACTCAAAGCAAATACTGACTATAACATCTTGTTTGGGATAGTCAACAGGTAATTTCAATCATTATTAACTATATATATCGGCCTATTTAGTTCATCATTTCATGATATGAACTATTTAATAAACCCTTTATTCATTTTCTTTGTCGGCGGCAGGGCTTGGGCAAGGTTCATCAGCGTCACGGAAGGCGAATGGAAAAAAAAAGCTTAAATGGTTTCGACCCAAGGTAAGTAATTAAGTAGTACTAGCTAGCTAGCTAGCTAGCTGCCGTCTCTTTAATTATCATGCTTGATTAATTATTATCTGATCAAATTCCATTCTCGTAAAGGCCCTGCAGCAGGCGCAGGGGACTGATCTGTGTGCATTCTGCGTTTGCGAGAACATTCGCATGATGGCGTCCGAAAGGAGCAGATCTCAAAGATAGGAATGGGTACGCTTGTCAGAACACTATTCACAATTTTTACACCATTATCGATATCTAGTCACACAACTAATACACATGCATATTGATCTCCTTCTTAAATGTTCACAGAGGTGCGGGACAAGCTCCTAGAAACGGAGCGCGTAGAAGCACTTCAAGAGGAAATAGCGGGATTTTTGCTCGACCAGGTCATAAATCCGAAGGGAGAATACTATTACCCGCTACCGCCCCATGAAAACCACTTCCAATTATCATCGTGCTCCGAAGGCACCAATTAGGCTAATGCCACTGGCTCCGAAGGCAACATGCGTATGTAGGAGAAATTGTATATAGCTATACATGTGTGTATGTGTGAATTAATTAATATGGTGGTTTGTGAGACATTGATGATATATATATGCATGATTGGTTCTACTAGAAATTCTATATATATATATAT
>NW_025248394.1:0-2329 GCF_018294505.1 Triticum aestivum | reverse complement strand
TTTTTTGTTGGAAACTAGATTTCGTGCACTTTCCAACCCAATTGGAATCACCTTCAAATTCGTCCGGAGCGTTGAGTTGTGGACGAAACAATTTGATGCTGCAGCAGAATCCGAGTCAAACTACAAGTCCAAAGGTGTTACATCACCTCCACTTGGGCCCATTGGCCTTGTACGACCTAGATTTAGTTTTAGGCTGCCTTGGGACGTCCTCCCACCTCCTTGGCCGCCACCCCTTGCTCCTATATAAGTAGATCCATCTAGTAGCTTTTCATTGGGATTTGTTTAGTTAAAAGTTAGCCATTGCAACTTCGTGTACTTCGTTTGTGTCCAACGACCAGACCAAGACCGCTTACGGATCCCCACCATTATCAATACCTCATATATATTTGCAATATTCAGATTGCTTTATCATATTTTTGCTCGTTCTTCGATTGCTTGCAGGAATAGACCTTCGTGGTCAGGCTGACCGTGCTTCCGGCATCGTCAGTAACCTCAAGAGATTGGTTTAGCGATTGCTAAGGCGCAACGTCGTGCACGTTTGTAGTCGGATCGTCAAAGTCGTCTCCACCAAATCGATAGTTATCATCTCATCGAAAGATCGGGACACCCTCACCTCTATCATTCATCCTCATAATCTCCCACATAATCATCATCCTCCTGGCTACTAGCAGCAGCAGTAGCAGGAGCCAAAGAAGCACCAACAGCAGTAGCAGCGGCACCAGAATTTTGTCCTGGCTCAATAGGAACACGCTGTGCTCGTCCATACTGATTCGGAAGGGGGCGTAGTTGTTGTTGTTGCAGAGGTGCGACAGGTGCAGCCGGTGGTGGAAGACGCGCAAGCAGTTCATTAAATCTGTTATCGAGCTTTGTTTCGAACGTCTTCTCAAGGCCAGTAATCTTCTCCATGGCCTCTTCAAAATTGTTCAGCACATCTTGCACCTATTCAGTCATCATTTGCTGAAACTTATCATGAAGCTCCTTGTTCGATAAGTTCTCCCAGTCAATCTCGTCGGCTTGTGATCCTGGCATGGTTAGCAGCAATAGAAACACACAAGAATATGATCCTACAGACTACTAAGAAGAGGTGGTGGTGTATCACAAATCCGTCAAGCAAATCTCAAATTCTTACCAGTTCTTACCCAGCAGCAGGCGGTGATCGGCAACCGTTGTAGTCAAAAACTCTCAATGCTTGGATAGAGCGATTACCAGGGAGACTCAAACACACGACGTAGATGTATGTGGAGCTGGGAAGGCTTATAGTATGGTAGCAAAAAGGGTCAGCAATAATCAATTCAGAGATGCAAAGTTGAATAAACGCTCAACGACGGTACTGTGTTGGTCCTAGGCTAGACTGTGCTAGAGACGCGAGCCTAGAACACCAACAAAATCACGGCGCGGCACGTAAACAAGGGAAAAGCACACTCTGAATTATTATTTTTCGCTCTTTTTTTTGCGCTCTTTTTTTTGCACTCCTTTTTTTTTGCGAAAAATCACTATAATGGCGAGTGTCTCAAAACTCTTCCTAGGTCAAACTGACAGGATGGGCACGAAAAATTTTTTCGACCAATTTTTTTTTCGACTGCCCAGACCCAAAAACTGGAATCGGGTCAAAAAAAACTTCCTATAATGGCACCTGTCTCAAAACACTCAGAAACACCTAACAATAGGATAGCCAGAATTTTTTTTGAAAAAATGCGTTTTCGAAAAATTTTGGGCCTAAACGGAGCGTGGTTTCCCGACTCTTTTTTTTTCCGAAACCTACTCCGGCAAGGAAACACGAATCAGAATCTAGATGGATCCCGAAAACAAACCTAATAAGCAAGGAACTCGGATTGGTGGTGGATATATGGTGGTGGTATATGGCAGCGGTGGTGGTAGCGGTGGTAGTATATGGATATGGATCGGTGGTGGTATATGGGCACAGATTGGTGGTGGTATATGGATACGGATTCGGAGCGGTGGTGGTAGATGGCAGGGGCGATGATGATGGTGCGGCGGTGGCGTGACAACTTATGACCAGAACTCGAAACTCTAAAAGACTAGACTCTAAGACCAGCAACTAGACCGACGATGCTACCGCAAATTCAACAAAGCAAAACCCTAAAAAGATTATGCAAAGGCTCAGATTGGTTCGGATATGATGAACTAACCCTAATTTTTTTGTGGCTTTTTCATGGACTGTAGGTATGAACAACAGACTCGATCTAAACTACGAAAAACTGTAAAATCTCACCGAGCAACCTGGAAATCTGATACCACTTGATAGAGGCAAAGGTGTCCCGTCTTTCGATGAGATGATGGATATCGCTTTGGTGGAAGTCGACTTTGA
>NW_025248393.1:0-2329 GCF_018294505.1 Triticum aestivum | reverse complement strand
AAGTTTCTGAAGTAGACGCAATAGTTCTGTAGTTCTAAAGTAGATGCAATACTAGTTCTGAAGTTCTGAAGTTTCTGTCTAATTAGTAGTTTCTGTAGTTTCTGAAGTTTCTGAAGTAGATGCAATAGTTCTGAAGTTCTGAAGTAGATGCAATACTAGTTCTGAAGTTCTGAAGTTTCTGTCTAATTAGTAGTTTCTGAAGTTTCTCAAGTAGATGCAATAGTTCTGAAGTTTCTGAAGTTTCTCAAGTAGATGCAATAGTTCTGAAGTTCTGAAGTAGATGCAATACTAGTTCTGAAGTTCTGGAGTAGATGCAATACTAGTTCTGAATTTTATGTCTAATTAGTAGTTTCTGAAGTTTTTGAAGTAGATGAATTTGATGCACCAGATTAATTTGATGCAGGCCCAAGGAACTCCGCCCGCTCCTGCAGGAGAAGAAGTTGTACACCTTTGTTGGCTTCTCCATTGGAGGTGACAAGGAGAAGTTGAAATTGTCTGGTTTGGAGATCAACCCCGACAAGTACGTCGACATGCAGCGCAAATGGAGAGTTCCAAAAAATGGAAAGAAGTGGCAGGCTTTGGCTGAGTTTGCAGCCAGCCTCATCCACCCATCGTACAAGGAAATGAAGAAGAAGATCAACAAGGAATTCGACCACAAACTATGGGGGGACAGCCCACTGCCAAACAACCTCATCGAGTACGCAGCGAAAGATGCGTACGTCACCTACGAGGCATGGAAGAAAATCGAAATCGTCAAAGAAGGTTTGGAGTACTGGCAAGAGGCGGAGGATCATTGGGATGACCCCTACTACTGGGGATATTGAGTTGTTTGTGGTATTATGTGTCTCAGTTTGCAGTTATGTGGTTGAACAAGTTTGCTTTTGTAATGCTGAACAAGTTAGCTTTTTTATGTTGAACAAGTTTGCTTTTGTAATGATGAACAAGTTTGCTTTTGTTATGTAGTTATGTGATTGTTATGATGCTGGTGCAGAACACTTATGGTTGTGATGTGATGCAAAATCCTTCAAATTTTGGTGATCATTTAGTTCAAGATTTGGTCAGATCATACAGAATGTTGTCTAGAAGTTTTTGTGATCATTTAGTATTTTTTTTATACAGAAGCCTTTCACTATAACTGAAAAAGCTGAAGTTCTCAGCATGAAGAATCACACAACACAGCACCTACATTATGATTATACACTATCAACTGCAGACCTGAATGCATCCAATTCGTCCTTTTCCAAGCAGTGATGCTAACTGAAAGTATAACAACTAAAAACGCAGCTCTACTGTATGTGTCCAATAGTACCATCATAACAGAACTTTGAAAAGTCATATATTATACAGTAGCAAGCATCACAAGTTTCAGATGGTTTTCTAGCAAGAATTTTCCAGAAAAATGGATTGGTGGCACAAAATTGCTACACTCAGTCGATCTACCTAGCATTATCAGCATGGATATCATTGAGACGTCAACAGAAACTGGGGTACCTGCGCTGTCCTGCGGTGGTTGAGGAGATGGATCCGGCCGATCCCATTGGGGGGGCGCGGGGGCGGCGGGGGTGGAGTCGCCGACGGCGTGCAGGGGCGGCGGATAGAGGGGGACGAGTGGGGGATCTGGCGATGGATGGAGGGAGGCCACAGCGCGAGGGGAATAGGTGGAGTGGGGGAAGGGTTCTAATGGCCTACTTCGGATGGGCCTAATTCGGATGGGCCTAATTCGGATGGGCCGCCTCGTTGTCTGCGCCTAAGGCATGCATGCATGGGAATGGCGGCGACGTGGGTTTGCATGCGCGGGTGGCGGACGTGAACTTTATCTATCCGAAATATGTTATGCTTTCTACTCGAAAACAAGCTCGCGTGCGACGCTCTCCCATGCGGTGCACGCTTCTCGCGTGATACACGATTCCGATGCGACTGCGTGCCAAGTTTTATAGATGGAAACTTCTTTAGACACAATGCCATCTCAAAAACAACTCAGAAACAACTGTATGATTGATCATAAAACACATGCATTGTTGTTCAAAGAACTGTATCATGAATAAATTGTACCATAATTGCGAACATAGTGTGAAACAGAAAACAAAAGGTTTGTTTGCAACTAAATAATCCTGGTTTGAAGCTTAAACTGGTTGAAAAACAATTGAGCCTACTCCATATTGTCTTCTGCACTGCCAAAATCCAGTGACCTCTTGCGTTGCGTCGTTGGAGATTGCGTCGGGCTTGGCGACGACCCATGTGCTTCAATCTTTTTCTCTTTAACATCAATGTAACCATACAACTTAAGTTGTTCTTGGTCTTTCTCTGCCAACTCTCTAGCAAGACCCTC
>NW_025248392.1:0-2329 GCF_018294505.1 Triticum aestivum | reverse complement strand
AAATAACACATTGACAGTTTTGTGTATGTCTTTTGATACCCATGAATTTTAAATATTTTAGAGGTAAAAAGGTCACTGGAGCTTGGAAGTCAAAATTAAATTTACCAGTGTTTTATAGCCTTTCTAAGGTTGAGGCTAGTTTTTTAAAAGCATATTTTAAGGGTGTCGATAGCTTCAAAGTATGACTTGTGAAAAGAAAATCTATATGCTTTAGAATTTATCAATTTTGCCGATGTTTTATAGCCTTTTTAAGGTTGACTTAGAGATTAAAAAAATCTATATGGAGGGAGTACTACAAATGAGACAAGCAAAGTCTCTTGTTTCAAATCAGAGCAGTTTCTTTCTAAAGCATTTTTTGTTCACCACAGAGTTTGTCCCAGTTGGCCATGTTTAGGTGCCCAGATCAATGGTTTTTGTGCCAAGCATGCATGATGGTCCATCCATGTCTAGGTACTCCCTCCGTTCCAAAATAGATGACCCAACTTTGTACTAAAGTTAGTATAAAGTTGAGTCATCTATTTTGGAACGGAGGGAGTACATGAAAAACTGGAAGAACTACAACGAGTTGCTCAACGATTTGATTTAATGGTGCTTGCGCCTTGCGGTATTCAACAGTCTGAACATTCAAACAGGAGAGAATGGTGACCACCTCATCAGTCAACACAACAGTGGTGCTTACAGTTTCCTGGACTTCTCTGGCCACCATGCTCAGCTTGTTACTGTGGCTATCGTCTCCCTGTTGTTTTTTTTTTGTTTGTTTTTGCTGGCTTCTAGTTGCTGCTCCAAAGAAGCGAAACAGGTAGACAGGAACATGCTGTTCTGAAGTCTTTTTCAAGTGCATAAATTTTATTCTAGATAATGCAGAAGTAGTAGTTTGTGGTCTCATTTTCTATTTGCTCTTACTCCTATAACGCCGACAAGCAACAGCATCCTAGCAAATCTCAATACTGCATCAGTGGTTAGCACTAGTAAAATATCTTTAGTGCACCAGCTTTAGGCCCTGTTTGTTTGGGTTTTTGCTTCTGCTTTTGCAGCTTTTTCATTTTGACAAAAAAGCCAAAAAAGAAACGATATTGATTCATAAGCCAAAAGCCGAAGCAAAAAGCCCCTAATTAGAAGCTTTTGTGGCTCTTTTGCTAAAGTGGAAAAGCTGCAAAAGCAAAAGCAAAAGCCCAAACAAACAGGGCCTTAGTAAAAAGGTTGAACACTAGACACTGATGGAGCAAACAACTGCAATGACACTGAATCTGCAGTCTGGAATTCGCAATAGTTTGTAGAAGGAGGGTGACCCCTTTGCGCCTGAAATCAAATGCCATCAGAGTGCATGCCAGACTTGTTCACCTTCAGGATGAGCACTAAGACCGTGTCTTAAAAATCTGGCGGTATATCCTTGCCCTCCAAGAAATTCCGAACTGCTTGGCAAACCTCGCCTTGCAGCAACGACTAGCGCCATTGCAAAAACATAGCCAAGACAAGTGCTTGTTCAACATTTTGGCGGACACACTCGTTTGTTATTTAAAATGATTTCAACCAGACAATCCTCACTGATTTTGCAATGGTCGGCATATTCTAAGCGGCAGTAAGCCAGATTCAACTCTGGTAACTGTTTCTGGTCATTAGGTCTTGAAAAGAAAACTTCCTGCGTGAATTTTCTTTTTCCATGGCGAGTTCTACCTGGAGCGAGCTCTTCTCCATCTATAAGTGCGGGAATAGTTCTGAAAAAAGCCATACACCATCAGCACAAGAAACATAGTGATGAACCATGTATTTTGAAAAATGATCTCAAGGGGTTTCGGGTAATAACTAGTCCTACCGTTAACAATGATTTTCTTCGAGGCACTCCGGAGTATTGATACTTCCATGTCAATGTGAACAAAGAAGTTCAGGCCCTAGCTGGACATACCAAATAGTGTTCCTATTAAGAAGCATGTTCAGGTTAAACAATTCTATAAGCTTATAACGGCAAGAAGAAAGTAAGACAGGGATGATATTACAAACCTCCCATATAACCTTCCTCAGTGTCCAAATGATGCTATACTGCTATTCATGGCTATCTCTATGGATGGATATTTCCATGTCCAGAGCTTCATTACACTATGCCATGATCACAAATGATGTAGAAACAAATCTGTAAACGTAAATGTATACAAACGTTTACAATGGAAAAGCATTTGTTGACTAAGTCCATGTTTCCACTTCTTCATCCAATCTAAGAGTTGCAATTGCAGCTAATTAAACAGCATCTCCTAATCCACCCCAATTCTTTAAAAAGTCAGTTTCGAAGCAGATTGAAGACCCTACCCTCCCTCGCCGCCCCCCGCGAGGCGGC
>NW_025248391.1:0-2329 GCF_018294505.1 Triticum aestivum | reverse complement strand
GTGGGCACGAGAAGTCAATGCCGTGGAACCAGCGCCAGAGGCCCAGAAGCTGCTCAGATGGTCCCGTACACCCATCATATTTGACGAAGAGGATCATCCTAGCCGTACCACTGCGGTAGGATGCCTGCCTTTGTTGGTTTCTCCAACAATTCGCAACCTCAAGGTCACTAAGAGGCTGGTGGATAGTGGGGTCAGACTAAATCTAATCTCCCCGGCAGTCATCAGCAAGCTTCAGATAGCAGAGGAAGAACTAGAGGTTACATGCACGTTTCAAGAAGTCAACCCCAGCAGGAGTCATACTAAGGGGAATATTACGTTGCCAGTAACATTTGGGGGAGAGCTTAACTATTGGACTGAGAATATTGTGTTTGACATAGTAGATCTCCCCCTGCCGTACAATGGAATCCTTGGACGCCCGGCCTTGGCTAAATTCGTGGTAGCATCCCACTATGCCTACAACACCCTGAAGATGCCTTGGCCACTGGCGGTCCTCACCATTCTGTCATATGAGAAATATGCCATCATCTGTGTGGACAAGATGTACCGGGACGCGGTCTCGGCAAAGGCGGCGATGGCAGCAATTCTCGCCAAGGAAAGCAAAGGGAAGAAAAAGGATTGTAGGACCTCCAGCAAAGAGTCCGGGAAGCGTGGCCCCTCCGAGTGCACGGCACCCGTCGACAACGTGCCAGAGTGTTCCAACAGCAAGAGATCCAAGGTTGCTGCTCCACAAGTGAAAAAGGTCCCGGCAGAGCTGGCTGGCGTCGATGGTACTTTCACTATCAGCGCCACCCACGATGACAAATAGGAAAGTGCGCTCGTTGCCTTCCTGCAGGCGAATATCGATGTGTTTGCTTGGCAACCATCTGATATCCCTGGTGTTCCCAGGGAGGTAATCGACCACCACCTTGCTGTCTGCCCACACGCCAGACCTGTTAAGTAGAAAGTCCGGAAGCAGGCCTTGGAGAGGCAGCAATTTATTGCAGAAGAAATCAAGAAGCTTGAGGCATCTGGTTTGGTCAGAGGAGTGCTACATCCCACTTGGCTAGTGTCGGTGTCAAAGCCGGCGGATCTCGAGTAGGGAGTCCCGTATTGTGCGTCTGAGGCTGACGGTAACAGGAGGCGAGGGACACAATGTTTACCCAAGTTCGGGCCCTCTCTATGGAAGTAATACCCTACTTCCTGCTTGATTGATTTGATGAATATGAGTGTTACAAGAGTGGATCTACCACGAGATCGTAATGGCTAAAACCCGAGAAGTCTAGCCTAGATGATTATGATTCTGCCCTATGGACCAAACCCTCCGGTTTATATAGACACCGGAGGGGACTAGGGTTATACGAAGTCAACCATAGAGAAAGGAATGTACATATCCGAATCGCCAAGCTTGCTTTCCACGCCAAGGAGAGTCCCATCCGGACACGGGAATAAGTCTTGTATCTTGTACCTTCATAGCCCCACAGTCCGGCCCATGTTAATAGTCTGACCATCCGAGGACCCCTTAATCCAGGACTCCCTCAGTAGCCCCCGAACCAGGCTTCAATGAAGAGGTGTTCGACATGCAGATTGTCTTCGGCATTGCAAGGCGGGTTCCTTCTCCGATCACTCCAAAGTACCTGACTCAAAGAGCAATATCCGACTTTTCATTAATGTCACGCTCATCGGCTTCTGCGCCTTCATGATTTCCGCTTCCACGTGTCAAGCGAACACGAGAGGTCGGGGCATTTTTGCACATACCACCCTGACCATGCAAGAAAGTTTGTCTATTTGAAGAGATGGGGATCTTCAGATCCAGCCCACACCAAGCGCGGAACCCTCAGAGCTCACCAGCAGAAACCACCCCAACATGGCTAGCACTCCCAGCTCTTCCTCCCGCCCTCGCGACCCGAAAAGAGGAGATTGGGAAAAGTGTTCATTATCCCACAATCAGCTAGTGAAGCTGCAGACACAGGGATTTCTTCCCCCCGCAGATCTAGTCCCCGTTCAAGCCGGATTTGCTTCCTTCGATGGTGGGGCGCAGGCGGAGAATTTCCCCAACCCATCCAGGGGGGAATGAGTATGCCTTGTTCCCTACTTGCTGAGAGGTGTCGGATTTCCAATCCATCCATTCCTCCGAGGACTTCTGGAGTATTATGGCCTCCAACTGCATAATTTCACTCCTGCCTCCATCTTGCACATTGCGGGTTACGTTGCTCTTTGTGAGCTATTCCTGGGTTGCGAGGCCCATTTTGAACTATGAAGGAAACTGTTTTGCCTCATCCCTCGTAATCAAGAGGGATCAATATTTCAAGTGGGTGGCGCCGAGGTATGGTGCATCGCCGGGACCGGATAC
>NW_025248390.1:0-2329 GCF_018294505.1 Triticum aestivum | reverse complement strand
GTGGGCACGAGAAGTCAATGCCGTGGAACCAGCGCCAGAGGCCCAGAAGCTGCTCAGATGGTCCCGTACACCCATCATATTTGACGAAGAGGATCATCCTAGCCGTACCACTGCGGTAGGATGCCTGCCTTTGTTGGTTTCTCCAACAATTCGCAACCTCAAGGTCACTAAGAGGCTGGTGGATAGTGGGGTCAGACTAAATCTAATCTCCCCGGCAGTCATCAGCAAGCTTCAGATAGCAGAGGAAGAACTAGAGGTTACATGCACGTTTCAAGAAGTCAACCCCAGCAGGAGTCATACTAAGGGGAATATTACGTTGCCAGTAACATTTGGGGGAGAGCTTAACTATTGGACTGAGAATATTGTGTTTGACATAGTAGATCTCCCCCTGCCGTACAATGGAATCCTTGGACGCCCGGCCTTGGCTAAATTCGTGGTAGCATCCCACTATGCCTACAACACCCTGAAGATGCCTTGGCCACTGGCGGTCCTCACCATTCTGTCATATGAGAAATATGCCATCATATGTGTGGACAAGATGTACCGGGACGCGGTCTCGGCAAAGGCGGCGATGGCAGCAATTCTCGCCAAGGAAAGCAAAGGGAAGAAAAAGGATTGTAGGACCTCCAGCAAAGAGTCCGGGAAGCGTGGCCCCTCCGAGTGCACGGCACCCGTCGACAACGTGCCAGAGTGTTCCAACAGCAAGAGATCCAAGGTTGCTGCTCCACAAGTGAAAAAGGTCCCGGCAGAGCTGGCTGGCGTCGATGGTACTTTCACTATCAGCGCCACCCACGATGACAAATAGGAAAGTGCGCTCGTTGCCTTCCTGCAGGCGAATATCGATGTGTTTGCTTGGCAACCATCTGATATCCCTGGTGTTCCTAGGGAGGTAATCGACCACCACCTTGCTGTCTGCCCACACGCCAGACCTGTTAAGTAGAAAGTCCGGAAGCAGGCCTTGGAGAGGCAGCAATTTATTGCAGAAGAAATCAAGAAGCTTGAGGCATCTGGTTTGGTCAGAGGAGTGCTACATCCCACTTGGCTAGTGTCGGTGTCAAAGCCGGCGGATCTCGAGTAGGGAGTCCCGTATTGTGCGTCTGAGGCTGACGGTAACAGGAGGCGAGGGACACAATGTTTACCCAAGTTCGGGCCCTCTCTATGGAAGTAATACCCTACTTCCTGCTTGATTGATTTGATGAATATGAGTGTTACAAGAGTGGATCTACCACGAGATCGTAATGGCTAAAACCCGAGAAGTCTAGCCTAGATGATTATGATTCTGCCCTATGGACCAAACCCTCCGGTTTATATAGACACCGGAGGGGACTAGGGTTATACGAAGTCAACCATAGAGAAAGGAATGTACATATCCGAATCGCCAAGCTTGCTTTCCACGCCAAGGAGAGTCCCATCCGGACACGGGAATAAGTCTTGTATCTTGTACCTTCATAGCCCCACAGTCCGGCCCATGTTAATAGTCTGACCATCCGAGGACCCCTTAATCCAGGACTCCCTCAGTAGCCCCCGAACCAGGCTTCAATGAAGAGGTGTTCGACATGCAGATTGTCTTCGGCATTGCAAGGCGGGTTCCTTCTCCGATCACTCCAAAGTACCTGACTCAAAGAGCAATATCCGACTTTTCATTAATGTCACGCTCATCGGCTTCTGCGCCTTCATGATTTCCGCTTCCACGTGTCAAGCGAACACGAGAGGTCGGGGCATTTTTGCACATACCACCCTGACCATGCAAGAAAGTTTGTCTATTTGAAGAGATGGGGATCTTCAGATCCAGCCCACACCAAGCGCGGAACCCTCAGAGCTCACCAGCAGAAACCACCCCAACATGGCTAGCACTCCCAGCTCTTCCTCCCGCCCTCGCGACCCGAAAAGAGGAGATTGGGAAAAGTGTTCATTATCCCACAATCAGCTAGTGAAGCTGCAGACACAGGGATTTCTTCCCCCCGCAGATCTAGTCCCCGTTCAAGCCGGATTTGCTTCCTTCGATGGTGGGGCGCAGGCGGAGAATTTCCCCAACCCATCCAGGGGGGAATGAGTATGCCTTGTTCCCTACTTGCTGAGAGGTGTCGGATTTCCAATCCATCCATTCCTCCGAGGACTTCTGGAGTATTATGGCCTCCAACTGCATAATTTCACTCCTGCCTCCATCTTGCACATTGCGGGTTACGTTGCTCTTTGTGAGCTATTCCTGGGTTGCGAGGCCCATTTTGAACTATGAAGGAAACTGTTTTGCCTCATCCCTCGTAATCAAGAGGGATCAATATTTCAAGTGGGTGGCGCCGAGGTATGGTGCATCGCCGGGACCGGATAC
>NW_025248389.1:1278-2329 GCF_018294505.1 Triticum aestivum | reverse complement strand
TATCCAGTTTTTGCCGTAACCATCTCTACTTTTTTGCACATGCCATGTGGGTGAAATGATGATACCATGCCAAGTTTCAACCTTTTCAGAGTTCATTTGTAGTGCTTTTCAATTTCAGGGTCATTTAGCTCAAAACAAATCAGTAAATGCATCAAAAATATCGAATTATGTCAGAAAGGGTTGAAAGTTGATGATGTGTCTTTGAATGGTGCATAATGAACGCAAAAATTTCCGGATTTGTAATAAGTTATTAAAATTTTGAATAGCCGGTGTAACAGATGAGTTTTCGTCCGAAACCCTGATACTTCGAAAGAGAGTGTCCAGTTTGTACATGAAGTGCATCAGTTTTTGCCGTAACCATCTCTACCCTTTTGCACATGCCATGTGGGTGAAATTATGATACCATGCCAAGTTTCAACCTTTTTCAGAGTTCATTTGTAGTTCTTTTCCATTTGAGGGTCATTTAGCTCAAAACAAATCAGTAAATGTATCAAAAATATCAAATTATGTCAGAAAGGGTTGAAAGTTGACGACGTGGTTTTGAATGGTGCATAATAAATGGAAAGAAGTTCGGAGTTGTAATAAGTTATTAAAATTTTGAATAGCCAGTGTAACAGATGAGTTTTCATCCGAAACCCTGATACTTCGAAAGAGAGTGTCCAGTTTGTAATGAAGTGCATCCAGTTTTTGCCGTAACCATCTCTACTTTTTTGCACATGCCATGTGGGTGAAATGATGATACCATGCCAATTTTCAACCTTTTTAGGGTTCATTTGTAGTGCTTTTCAATTTTAGGGTCATTTAGCTCAAAACAAATTAGTAAATGCATCAAACATATCAAATTATGTCAGAAAGGGTTGAAAGTTGACGACGTGGCTTTAAATGGTGCATAGTGAACACAGAAAATTCCAGAGTTGTAATATGTTATTAAAATGTTGAATAGTCGGTTTAACAGATGAGTTTTCGTCTGAAATCCTAATAGTTCGAAAGAGAGTGTCCAGTTTGTACGCGAAGTGTATCCAATTTTCGCCGTAACCATCTCTACTTTTTT
>NW_025248389.1:0-1128 GCF_018294505.1 Triticum aestivum | reverse complement strand
AAATATCAAATTGTGTCAGAAAGGGTTGAAAGTTGACGACCTGGCTTTAAATGGTGCATAGTGAACGCAGAAAAGTCCGAAGTTGTAATATGTAATTAAAATTTTGAATAGCCGGTTTAACAGATGAGTTTTCGTCCGAAACCCTGATACTTCGAAAGAGAGTGTCCAATTTGTACACGAAGTGCATCCAATTTTCGCCATAACCATCTCTACTTTTTAGCACATGCCATGTGGGTGAAATGATGACACCATGCCAAGTTTCAACCTTTTCAGAGTTCATTTGTAGTGTTTTTCAATTTCAGGGTCATTTAGCTCAAAACAAATCAGTAAATGCATCAAAAATATCAAATTATGTCAGAATGGGTTGAAAGTTGACGACGTGGCTTTGAATGGTGCATAATAAATGCAAAGAAGTTTGGAGTTGTAATAAGTTATTAAAATTTTGAATAGCCGGTGTAACAGATGAGTTTTCATCCGAAACCCTGATACTTCGAAAGAGAGTGTCCAGTTTGTAATGAAGTGCATCCAGTTTTTGCCGTAACCATCTCTACTTCTTTGCACATGCCATGTGGGTGAAATGATGATACCATGCCAAGTTTCAACCTTTTCAGAGTTCATTTGTAGTGCTTTTCAATTTTAGGGTCATTTAGCTCAAAACAAATCAGTAAATGCATCAAAAATATCAAATTATGTCAGAAAGGGTTGAAAGTTGATGATGTGTCTTTGAATGGTGCATAATGAACGCAAAAATTTCCGGATTTGTAATAAGTTATTAAAATTTTGAATAGCCGGTGTAACAGATGAGTTTTCGTCCGAAACCCTGATACTTCGAAAGAGAGTGTCCAGTTTGTACACGAAGTGCATCAGTTTTTGCCGTAACCATCTCTACCCTTTTGCACATGCCATGTGGGTGAAATTATGATACCATGCCAAGTTTCAACCTTTTTCAGAGTTCATTTGTAGTTCTTTTCCATTTGAGGGTCATTTAGCTCAACACAAATCAGTAAATGTATCAAAAATATCAAATTATGTCAGAAAGGGTTGAAAGTTGACGATGTGGTTTTGAATGGTGCATAATAAAGAAGTTCGGAGTTGTAATAAGTTATTAAAATTTTGAATAGCCGGTGT
>NW_025248388.1:0-2330 GCF_018294505.1 Triticum aestivum | reverse complement strand
CCCTGAGAACGAGATATGTGCAGCTCCCATCAGGATGTCGGCACATCGGGCGGCTTTGCTGGACTTGTTTTACCATTATCGAGGATGTCTTGAAGAACCGGGATACCGAGTCTGATCGGAATGTCTCGGGAGGAGGTCTATTCCTTCGTTGACCGTGAGAGCTTGTCATGGGCTAAGTTGGGACACCCCTGCAGGGATTTGAACTTTCGAAAGCCGTGCCCGCGGTTATGGGCAGATGGGAATTTGTTAATGTCCGGTTGTAGAAAACCTGAAGTTGACCTTAATTAAAATACATCAACCGTGTGTGTAACCGTGATGGTCTCTTTCCGGCGAGTCCGGGAAGTGAACACGGTATTGGAGTTATGTTTGACGTAGGTTGTTCTAGGATCACTTCTTGATCATAGTTTTATCGACCGTGCTTTGCCTTCTCTTCTCGCTCTCATTTGCGTATGTTAGCCACCATATATTCTAGTCGCTTGCTGCAGCTCCACCTCATACCTTTACCTTACCCATAAGCTTAAATAGTCTTGATCGCGAGGGTGCGAGATTGCTGAGTCCCCGTGGCTCACCGATACTTCCAAAACCAGCTTGCAGGTGCCGATGAGTCCGTGCAGGTGACGCAACCAAGCTCAAGGAGGAGCTCGATGAAGATCTTGTCCTTTGTGTTGTTCCGTTCTAGTCGATCAGTAGTGGAGCCCAGTTGGGGTCGATCGGGGACTGTGTCTCTTTTGGGATTCTTCTTTTATTTTGGTTCCGTAGTCGGACCTTGATTGTATCTGGATGATGTAATGCTTTGTTCATGTAATTGTGTGAAGTGGCGATTGTAAGCCAGCTATGTATCTCTTTTCCCTTATGTATTACATGGGTTGTGTGAGGATAACCTCACTTGCGTCATTGCTTTCAATGCGGTTATGCCTCTAAGTCATGCTTCGACACGTGGGAGATATAGCCGCATCGAGGGCGTTACAAGTTGGTATCAGAGCCTTCCCCGACCTTAGGAGCCCCCATTGCTTGATCGTTTTTAGCATCCGTTGTTGTGTCTAGAAAAATGTTTTGAGTCATTTAGGAAATATATATATCGGAGAGTTAGGAATTCTTTTTTACTTCCCAGTCTCCTCATCGCTCTGGTAAGGCATCCTGACGTAGAGTTTTGACTCTTCTCTTCTCAAATTTCACTAAAAAAATTTTAGGATCACGCGGGTATCTTGGAATCGTTCCGATGGTTTTATGACGAGAACATTGTCTTGGTGCCTCCTGTCAGGGGTTTTGTGGAAGTGTCCCGGGGAGTTGAGCTCTGAGGTGTTGTCGTCATAATTTTATCGTTGCAATTCTGGAATACCTGAGTTTAGTACGCCGACATCGAAAATCTCTTTTATGCAGTTGTTGGTGAGATAACCTCGACGCCACCCAGTACTGGGGCGGGAGTTCGGGAGTATTGCCATAACTTGTATAACGGATGCTTTTCAAAGGTTGAGGTAGATGATTTCCGAAGGTTTCTTGGTTATGTGTTGAAGGATGGATACAGCTGGATGTAGGATTTGCTAGATTTGGGTGAGATATTATGCTTCCCATGTATCCCCAACACCTGATTGCATAACCGGGAAAATTTCGGGAGTTTATAAGTGGGAATTCAAGTAGCTCTTAGGATATCTTTTTGACAGATGTATGATATGAAATTGGGGTTCAACGTCTAGTGGTCCACCTATTCACGGTCGGTTTTACAGTGGTCTCGTTGTGTCTTAAAGAGTCCTTGGCTATGCCGACTCGGGGACGCTTCGTATGTCATGTGAACTGCCTTGTACATGATGGTGTTGTACGATCAAGCCCGTATAGGCCCCACCACGAAAACTTCGGACGAAATCTCTATCATATGTTTGTTCTGGCTTATTCTGGAAGCCAATCCTTTGTTTTGTTTTGACTTGTGGTATTCGAGTTGCTTCGAAGTCAAATGTTGATTCCATACCTTTCCTAAACGGTGTTCTCATATTCCTATGTGGATACTAATAGTTCATGATAATCGATAGTGTCATGTCAATCCTTTTCAACCGGTGTGTCTCTCTTCAAGTGGATCCGATCACTTCAACATTCGCAAGATCAATTATCAGTCCTTCTCAACGGTGTTCGTTTCATCCATCCCAAATTTTCTTTGTTTTTCCCACCCTCCCTCCCTTTGTTTTTCTCCAGGGATTCAGATATCTTAATCAAGTATCCTTTTATTCTTGTGAAGTCTCTCCTTTCTTTTCTATCAATATTCTTATCCGGTGATTCTCATGAAGATTCTAACGGAGCTTCAAGTTCGTCTCTCATCACTCGTTTTCTTCTCTGGTGGA
>NW_025248387.1:0-2330 GCF_018294505.1 Triticum aestivum | reverse complement strand
CGTACCAGAACGTACGGATGCAATATTGAATAAAGATTCAACAGGAAATATGAGGACAATAATAAGAAGCTGACGCTACGTACTACTTCCAATTTATTTGGACAATATGACAAGGCGTAGGTGTACAATTATTGCATTAAGCAGAAAAGGTAGGATTATTTGACATATCCTATCCAAGGGCAGGCTACATGCGGGTATGTAAGAGAAGGTATAACGATCATTGAAGAAGACAACCTCAGTGTTCCCTTGTGTGCAAAAGCCTCGTGCCTCCTTGGTGCCTCCTCCATGATGAGTCCAGTCATCCGATCTCTTCTGGAGGAGGTTCCCGAAAGTAGGGTCTTGAAAAAAAGAAAAGGTATGCAGGCCTCCTGGCGGATGAACCGCACTTTGGCCGCATTGTGGTTTCGCCTCCACCTATGCCCATGGTATTGTGAGCGCGTAATTGTGCACACGTGGTATGAACGCCGCTTGAATGGGGCTGGGGTGGAGGCCGGATTGCTAATTGAGCTCCTGGCGTGCCTGACCGTCATGCTGCGGGGTACTCCGGACTCGCTTGACGGTGTTCGAAGATGTCGTTGTCGAATTGGTTGTTTGTCGGAGGAGGCTGCTTTGTACTTCTACCGCGAGGGCCGCAGTATGTTCTTTCGTACAGAGGGAGCGGTCTGTATTTCCATTGACTGTTATGACCCCGCGAGGTCCTGGCATCTTGATCTTGAGGTATGCATAGTGCGGTACCACATTGAAACGAGCGAACTCGGTTCGTCCAAGTAGTGCATGATAGCAACTACGGAAAGGGATGATATCGAAGATTAACTCCTCGCTTCGGAAGTTATCCGGAGATCCGAAGACCACTTCCAGTGTTATTGAGCCCGTGCAGCGGGCCTATACCCCTGGAATTACACCTTTGAAGGTGGTTTTGGTGGGTTTGATCCGTGACGGATCGATGCCCATTTTGCACACTGTATCCTGATAAAGCAGGTTCAGGGTGCTGCCACCGTCCATGAGGACTCGCGTGAGGTGGAATCCGTCGATGATTGGGTCAAGGACCAATGCGGCTGAGCCGCCATGGCGGATGCTGGTGGGATGGTCTCTGCAATCAAAGGTGATCGGGCAGGATGACCATGGGTTGAACTTTGGGGCGACGGGCTCCATCACATAGATGTCCCTAAGTGCACGCTTTCGCTCCCGCTTGGGGATGTGAGTGGCATAAACCATATTCACCATTTTGACCTGGGGGGGGGGAATTTCTTCTGTCCTCCAGTGTTCGGAATTCGGGGTTCCTCGTCATCATCGCTATGCATCCCCTTGTCCTAGTTCTCAGCATTTATCTTGCTGGCCTGTTTGGACACCCAACAATCTCTGTTAGTGTGATTGGCTGGTTTATCGGGGGTGCCATGAATCTGGCACGAGCGGTCGAGTATGCGGTCCAGAATGGACGATCCCGTATTGTTCCTTTTGAACGGCTTCTTCCGCTGACCGGATTTGGAGTTGCTGAATCCGGCATCGACTGCCGTATCCTCTGCATTGTCGCCATTATTTCGACGCTTGTGTCTGTTGCGCCGTGGCTTTCCGTTATTGTCATGGGTGTCTAACGTACCAGGGTTTCCAGGAGCGGTGTTGCTATGAACCAGCCAACTGTCCTCACCCGCGCAAAAGCAGGTCATCAGTGCCGTGAGGGCCGCCATGGTCTTTGGCTTTTCTTGGCCGAGGTGTCGGGCAAGCCACTCATCGCAGATATTATGCTTAAAGGCCGCCAGGGCCTCAGCGTCCGGACAATCGACAATTTGGTTCTTTTTGGTGAGAAACCGAGTCCAGAATTTTCTGGCTGACTCTCGGGGCTGTTGGGTAATGTGACTCAAGTCATCAGCATCCGGTGGTCGCACATAGGTGCCCTGGAAGTTATCGAGGAGTGCGTCCTCAAGGTTTTCCCAACCGCCAATGGAGTTTGCTGGCAGGCTATTTAGCCAGTGTCTAGCTGTCCCTTTAAGATTTAGTGGGAGATACATGATGGCATGTAGGTCATCACCGCGGTCCATGTGAATGTGGAGAAGAAAATCCTCGATCCACACCGCGGGGTCTGTTGTGCCATCGTATGACTCGATGTTGACGGTCTTAAACCCTTCTGGGAATTCATGTTCCATTACTCCGTCAGTGAAGCAGAGGGGGTGTGCGGCGCCTCTGTGCCGGGCTATGTCGTGGCGTATTCCGATTGGGTCTGGTTGGCAATGTCTGGCTTGGCCGGATTTATCAGCATTATATCCGGCATGACGATTGGTGTCATGAGCTGTGGCGCGCCCCCGTGATCCGTAGATCAATCTTGGTTGTCCTGC
>NW_025248386.1:0-2330 GCF_018294505.1 Triticum aestivum | reverse complement strand
TCACGTTTACGGTCCATGAGACCCTCCGGAATGTGATGTTCACGGAAAGCCTCGCTGAATTCAGCCCAAGTAGTGACATGGCCCGCTGGGCGCATAGCTCCATAATTCTCCCACCATAGACTGGCGGGGCCTTCAAGATGATATGCAGCAAAGGTGACCTTGTCAGCCTCCGCTACCAGCGCGGAATGCAGTTTGTGAGAGATACTGCGAAGCCAGTCATCAGCGTCGAGAGGCTCGACGGAGTGGTGGAACGTGGGTGGATGTAATTTGATAAAATCACTGAGTGACACCACGTTAGTCCTCTGATGGTGTGCTGTGTTCTGTTCAATACGCTCCAACAAACGGTTGGTCTCCCGCTTGTTTCTCTCAGCTTCCATCATAACCTCGGCTAGTGAAGGAGGATGAGGCAGATTTGCATCCCTGACTTCACTGCCTTTGGCCTGCTCTTGAGGAGCAGGGTTAGTGCGCGTGTTGACCATCCTAGGTAAACAAGACAATGATTTAGTCAGGATGATAAAATTCCAACATAGGATACAAAATGTAAGGAATAACTCGGAATGCAAGATGATCATCCGTATGACATGGTAGATACAGAAACTGCTTCTTTTATTCCATCGTCATACACACCATACAGGGTTTAGTACAAGACCAAACAAAGTACTATTACGGTGAAAAGAGGATTACATCTCATCGGAGGCATCCCAAGCTCCTATACATTATTTTTCTACACCTCCGGAAAGAGTACAAACTAGGTCATATCCCACGAGTCACGCGGGACGATAGACGACACAGCTAGTGCGAACTAGTGATACTACCACTAACTCAGACCGATCCGTAGTAGTCCTCATAGAAGTCACCTCCATAGCCTGGAAGCTCAACATGATCATCCGGAAACAGACGATCCCGCGGAGCTTGTGGACCATAGGGGCTAGGATGAGGTCTTGGACCAACAGACGGTGGCCTGCGGGGACCGCGAGGTGGGGTGATGCCTCCTACATCACGCCAACCCATCACGTCTGGCAGAGCAGATCTCACAGGATAGAGATCGCGCATATCCGAATATCCAGCTTGCACCGCCGGTGCAAACCGAGTCAAAGTGGCCCAGTGGTCAGCACGGGTATTGAAGAGCTCTAACCTCAAGGCCCGATTTTCACGGTCCTTATCCTCGAGCATCTCAGCAGTGGTGCGTGTCCGTGAATCCTCCTGGGTGGGGTCAGCATAGATAGCCTGGAGATACCCTTGTGCTCCCGGAAGTGATCCTGGCATATACCGGAAATCAGAGTCCCGAAATAGACCAGATCTGACTCGCATGATGGTCATCATAGAGTAGGCGGCGTCCTGCACAGCCATCTCAATAGTAACCCCGAGTCCATAGGAGCAGTGAAGGGGCTCGGTGGATCCAGGATAAGATGGAAATATCCTGACAGTGCAGAGATACTGGCTTTGATTAAAGTCTCGGAATTGCTCTTCGACCATGTACTCAGGATACCAGCGGTATCCAGCCTCAGTCATTACCCTGACCAACTTGCCAGTATGGCCGGGTACATCTAGGCATCGAGTCAGGCAAACCACTTGATTGAGGTCGCGAGTGGCCATCTGAAAGCACAATCATAATGCAAAGGCATTAGAATTTCTAGCAAAATTTCGGCAGCATAACAGCTGTAAATGCTCAAGAAGGATTTGAGACATTTGACAAAGGATTACATACACACTCATCATCATCATACCAAGTTCTGAGACCATCCTAGCAACATAATGTGGTAATAGAACTGAACTAGGCTTGTAACCATCAAACCTATAAGGTACTACTGATTAGTAACACGTGATCCTGATAGAGAGAATAGATCCTAATTCCTTAACCCCCGGTGGAAGAATAGACTGACTCAGATCAGAATGTCATTAGATAAGGAGTAAAAAGAGCCTTACGTTCCAACCCACAAACAATTCCCCTACATATAACTAAAGAATTTCTAGACTCAACATCGACCAGTTTGGCTTGGAGAACCTACAGGCAGTCCGGCTCTGATGCCAACGCTATCAGGACCCCGACTCGATGTCACATCGATCTAGCCGGTAACACCTCATATCACTTTGCGGCCTCACGCACGGTATCCCCACGGGTGTCGCCTTACCTTTGCCCGGGACCGTTTGCGCCTTTTGGCTCACGTATATGATAGTGTCGCTAGCATCCATATGATAAGGAGCCCGGGCTGACATGACTAGTCGTAAACCCAAAGTGGCACAGACTTACAGGGACAGGCATCCATGACCCAGCTTCGAACGTGTCGGTCATCAGCAAGTGGGTCCGGGCTGTAGCACTGGGCTAGCAG
>NW_025248385.1:0-2330 GCF_018294505.1 Triticum aestivum | reverse complement strand
GCGTGCAAAGCAGGCAAGAAATTCACATAAAGCAGCCATTCTTCCAAATTGTTCCAATTCTGGTTTTCGAAGAAATACTACACATAATTACTATCCATTCTATACGACGCCATACACTGCCTAAATATAAAGAAAATCGCCATAGTCCAATGGCATAATCAGAAGAACATAACTCTTTTTCACAGCACAAAGGTTCTGAACCCATCAACTTGCAAGTTATATTCCAATAAAATTTACCATGTTCTGTATTACCTACTGACTCTAATCACTACCTACTGACTCCAATCACTGTAATGGAAAGCAGGGGGGAATAACTATTGCTCCCAGATATGCAATCCGAGATTTTCCTTTCGTCATCAGTCCTCCGGATGATTTCTGCCTCTTCCACATATCCTGCTGCTTCCCGGATGTCAGGAACTTGCCGCTCCTCGCAGCGAGTTTCTGGCTGAACACCATAACTATCACGGTCCATCTTTTGTAGGCGCTTTTGCATCGATCTCATTTTACGTGGCATCTTAATCTTCTTCATCGTGGCTGCCCACTGCAAGAGGTACAATGTGGTGTATCAGTACCATGGAAGGCTTGAAAGGGGCGGAGATGGCATTACAAACTAGTTTCAATCAGGTGGTTCAGAAAAACAATCCAAAAACTGATATTACACTTGGATACCAGACAAGTTTTACTTCACTTTCCCCTCAATCAAATCATGATATTTGTGGACATAGCTTACTATTGGTCAAACAAAAGAAGGCAGGGACATTTACGAACCTAAAGGTGGTCTTGGCATCAACAAGTAGAAGTAGCTTTTACTTAACATCGACTCAAAGATCAACTCCAATAGTGAGGTTTAGATCTACTTCATTACATAAAAAAGTTTAAGATGTAGTTCATTATCTAAAATATTCATATGTTAGTAAACAAGAGCATTCAGATCAAGATTGATAGTTACCAAATCGACATAATCTTGCATACCAGGTTGAAGTCAGTTTCATCTTCAAAAATATTCAAGCATGTCGGAGATGTCGTTCGCAGCATCCTTAAGTCGATTCAAACATAGGTGTAGGTGACTGTTGCGTGAGAACGACGTCTCCGACACCTACACGCGGAATGTCACTTTGAATGTCTGAATGGAACAAATTCAGACATTCAGTGATGGCCGACTATGTGGTTTACTGTCCACATGCAATGCAAAAGAGAGAACAAAGGAATAATGGGGTGAAATACAGAAGTACAAAACCTGAATATTCTGACGGACGGATATCCTTGAATGTCTGAATTTGTTCCACTGTCACCTACACGCGTGCGGAATCATCAGAGGCAGATGGCGGCACAGGGGGCTGGAGGGATACTCGTCCTGCGCGGGAAGCTTGCCAGGATAAGCAGCGACGGTTCTAGACACCGGACCTTCTCCGTCCTCGGCGGCGGCGGACGACTGTGTAGGATAACGGGTCAGAGGATGTGCATGAAAAAACAGGGCCGTCCTCGGCGGCGGTGGCGGCGGAAGATTAAGATCCAGGGTTACCTTCATATGGATTGGGTCGCCGGCGTTGATGGCCGTCAGTGGCTGCTCCAGGGAGAAGGCGCTGCCGTGCGGAGCGCCTATTCGACGGGGCGATGCTTGGGGCGCTGGGGCAGCAGAGGAGAGCAGGCGGCTGCGGCTGTGCGAGGGTCGGCGGCTGTGGCGGCACGCGCGACAAGAGGGACGCCGGCAGCGCCACGGTCGAGGGCAGGCTTGGCGGCGGCGCCTGTGCGAGGGGATTGAGGTGGCTAACAATCCGGCAAGGCCACTGAAGATGCCGCCACCACGACCACCCGGATCCTCCTGCGCTGGACGCCGATCCGGGGAGCGGGGAGGAGAAGCCGCAGGAGAAGCGGCTGAGCCGGCGGCGGAGCGACCCGTGAGAGGAGGAGGCAAGCGGAGATGCGATCGACAGATTGGGGACGAAGCGTTCCTTTTTTGCAGGTTTTGTTTTTCTTTTGTCCCAGCGCTGCATCCTAAATTGGACGGATCTACCCTTTTAAAAATTGATTAGCCCCACCATAATCTTGTAATGGTCCCACAAGTATTTGTAATTTCATGTAATTTTACTCCCGTAACTCCTCGTAACTCCTATTTCTCCACCGTTTGATCGGAGTGAATGGACGGTCCCTAAAATCGCCAATCACTGTAACAGTTATATTAATTATATTATTTTAGTTTATGTTTAGTTTAGTTTTAAGATTAGGAAAATTTCAGATGTGTAGTTATATTTATTTAGATGTATGGTTAATTTAGATGTTGTAATTTGTTCATAAAAATTATGCACTTTTGTATAGAAACTTTTTTTTTT
>NW_025248384.1:0-2330 GCF_018294505.1 Triticum aestivum | reverse complement strand
GACATCCCGAGATATATAGACACGATTTGTGGGAACATGAAGACATTTATATCCTTTATGGAGAGAGCTATAGCCAAGAAAGACACACTTCTTGGAACGAAACTCAAGCTTGCGCTTGTTATAAGGGCGAAGATGTGGCCAGCAAGCACACCCAAAAACCTTAAAAAATGTATAATCAGGTTGTTCATTAAGGAGAACCTTAATGGGAGTCTTCATGTTCAAAACACGAGTGGGACTACGATTTATGAGAAAACATGCAGTGGTGAGAGCATCACTCCAGAAGCAAAATGGAACCGATGCATGGGCCAAAAGAGTAAGACCAGTTTCAACAATGTGACGATGCTTACGTTCCACAGAACCATTCTGTTGATGTGTATGTGGACATGCTAAACGGTGAGCGATCCCAAGCGACTGAAAGAAGGAGTTGAGGTTGCGATATTCACCCCCCCCAGTCCGACTGAACATGAACAATTTTGTGCTTGAGAAGGCGTTCAACATGTTTCTGAAACTGAACAACAATGTCAAACACATCAGATTTGCGTTTAATAAGATAAAGCCAGGTAAAACGACTATAAGCATCAACGAAACTGATATAATAATTGTGACCACTGACAGAAGTCTGAACTGGACCCCATACATCTGAAAACACATGTTCTAAAGGATGTTTCACCTCACGACTAGACTCCGAAAAAGGAAGTTGATGACTCTTCCCCTGCTGACAAGCATCACACACTGCTACATCTTTATTGCTAGACATGCTAGGAAGCTCATGACGACGCAAAACATGACGAACGATAGGTGTGGCCGGGTGACCAAGACGAGCATGCCACTGTGACGGAGATACCCGAACTCCACTGAAAACGCGAGCGACACCAGGATGCTCCAGACGATAGAGGCCCTGGCACAGCCGCCCGCTAAGAAGAATGTCCCTTGTGCCCCGATCCTTAATAAAAAGATCAAAAGGATGAAATTCACAAAGCACATTATTATCACGTGTAAGTTTAGGAATAGAAAGGAGATTATGTGTCACAGAGGGAACTCTAAGCACATTACGAAGTTGAAAACTCCTATTTGCATGCCTAGTGAGAAGAGATGTTTGACCAATATGAGATATAGGCATACCTGCTCCATTGGCGGTGTGGATCTTGTCGGAGCCGTGGTAGGGTTCGCGAGTATGGAGCTTGCCCATCTCACTCGTCAGATGCTCTGTGGCCCCAGAGTCCATGTACCAGTGGGGATCAACAGAGTATGACTGAGTGTGCCCTTGCTGTTTTGTGGACACCGACCGATCTGCCATGGCCACCTGACGGCAAAGTTGTGCGTGTCCTTGCCATCATTGCCGAGACCCAGAAAACTCTTCTGAAAACGTTTGTGACACTTAGAGGACCAGTGCCCTTCAATGCCACAGAGCTGACACACACGCTTACCGCCAGCCCCTGGTAATGTCGCGGTAGCAGGGGGGCCGAGGCAGGCAGCGATAGTAGCCCCGAAGGGGTCCGAGAAGATGAAGAAGGGCGGCCACCCTTGGTGGCAGCGTTGGCCGAGAGGGAGCCCCCACTGACCTTGGAGCGGCGCGACTCAACCCGTTGTTCCGTGAGTAGGAGACTGGAAAAGACCTCATGCGCCATCATGGGGTTTGAGTTACCCCACTCGTTGATGATCTCAACCAAGGCGTCATACTCCTCATCGAGACCATTGACAATGAACGATTTGAACTCGGATTCGGTGAGGGGCTGTCCGATGGAGGCCAACGTGTCGGCAAGGCCCTTGACTTTGTTGTAGAATTCAGTGGCCGTGGAGTCCAGCTTTTGACACTCACCAAGCTGGCGACGAAGCATGGAGACACGAGCATGCGACTGTGCCGCAAACGAGCGCTCAAGAATGGTCCATGCATCATGAGACATCTTGGCGAAGACAACAAGTCCAGCAACAGCCGGAGTGAGCGACCCCTGGATGGAGGAGAGGTTCGCCTGGTCCTGCCCTATCCAAACATGGTGCGCCGGATTGTAGACCGGGCCGTGCACGCTATCCACCAGCGCAGGGGGACAGGGGAGAGACCCGTCGACATAGCCCAGGAGATAATGACTCCCAAGGAGCGGAAGGACCTGTGCACGCCAGAAGATGTAGTTGTCTGATGATAGCTTGATGGTGATGAGATTACCAAAGTGGAAAGGCAGTGGCGGCAGAGAGCCCGCGGGGTAGGCTGCCGGAGGCGTATATGCCGTAGAGGCAGAGACCACGGGTGCAGTCGTGGGAGCAGACGGTGGGATGGCCGCGGGAACAGGCGTTGAAGTGGCCGGGCCCGATGCGGCAAGGCCAGCCATCAGGGC
>NW_025248383.1:0-2330 GCF_018294505.1 Triticum aestivum | reverse complement strand
TGTTACTTGTCACTATGGAAACTAATCCTTTGAGGGGCTTGTTCGGGGTATCTTCACCCCGACCAGAAGAGCAAAGAGTTGCTCCTCAACCTACTAAACTTTATGAAAATATTTACTTTGAGATTCCTTCGTGTATGATAGAGAAACTGCTAGCTAATCCATTTACAGGAGACAAAACATTGCATCCCGATTTACACCTTATCTTTATGGATGAAGTTTGTGGATTATTTAAGCTTGCAGGTATTCCGATGATGTTGTCAAAAGGAAGATCTTCCCTTTATCTTTGAAGGGAGATGCATTGACATGGTATAGGCTATGTGGTGATACGAGATCTTGGAATTATAAGCGATTGAAGTTGGAATTTCACCTGAAGTTCTACCCTATGCATCTTGTTTATCGTGATCGTAATTACATATATAATTTCTGGCCTCGCGAAGGAGAAAGCATCGCTCAAGCTTGGGGGAGGCTTAAGTTAATGTTATATTCATGCCCCAATCATGAGCTCTCCCAGAAAATGATTATTCAAAATTTTTATGCTCGACTTTCTCTTAATAATCGCAACCTGCTCGATACTTCCTGTGCTGGTTCTTATATGTTGAAGACTATTGATTTCAAATGGGACTTATTGGAGAGAATTAAACGCAACTCTGAAGATTGGGGTTCTGACGATGGTAAGGAGTCAGGTATGACACTTAAATTTGATTGTGTTAAATCTTTTATGGATACTGATGCTTTTCGTGGATTTAGCACTAAGTATGGACTTGACTCTGAGATAGTAGCTTCTTTCTGTGAATCTTTTGCTACTCACGTTGATCTACCTAAAGAGAAGTGGTTTAAATATAATCCTCCTATTGAAGTGAAAGTAGTTGCACCTATTACAGTTGAAGAAAAGACTATTACCTATAGTGATCCTATTGTCCCTACTACTTATGTTGAGAAACCTCCATTTCCTGTTAGGATAAAGGATCATGCTAAAACTTCGACTGTTGTTCGTAAGAGTAATACTAGGACTTTTACACCTCCTGAGCAAATCAATGTTGAACCTAGTATTGCTATGGTTAAAGATCGCTTGGATGATGATTTAGATGGGCATGTTATTTATTTCTGTGATGAAACTGCTAATATTGCTAGACCAGATACTAAGATACATAGACCTGTCGTAGGCATGCCTGTTATTTTTGTTAAAATAGGAGATCATTGTTATCATGGTTTATGTGATATGGGTGCTAGTGCAAGTGCAATACCTTATGATTTATATAAAGAAATTATGCACGACATTGCACCCGTTGAATTAAAAGACATTGATGTTACTATTAAGCTTGCTAATAGGGATACCATTAAATAGTTGGATTGTTAGAGTTGTTGAAGTTTTGTGTGGGAAAGTTAAATACCCTGCTGATTTTCTTGTTCTTACTTCCCCACAAGATGAATTATGTCCCATTATTTTTGGTAGACCCTTCTTGAATACAGCTAGTGCTAAGATTGATTGTGAAAAAGATACTGTCACCATTGGCTTAGATGGTATGTCTCATGAGTTTAATTTTGCTAAGTTTCATAGACAACCTCGTGATAGAGAACCACCTAGTAAGGATGAGATAATTGGTCTTGCTTCCACTGTTGTGCCTCCTACTGATCCGTTAGAACAATATTTGCTAGACCATGAAAATGATATGTTTATGAAGGAAAGAAGGGAAATAGATGAAGTGTTCCTTAAATAGGAACCTATGCTGAAACATAATCTTCCCGTCGAAATTCTTGGGGATCCCCTTCCACCCAAGGGTAATCCCGTGTTTGAGCTCAAACCTTTACCTGATAATCTTAGGTATGCTTATCTTGATGAAAAGAAAATATATCCTGTTATTATTAGTGCTAACCTTTCAGAGCAGGAAGAAGAAAGATTATTGAAAACACTGAAGAAGCACGGAGCTGCTATTGGATACACTCTGGATGATCTTAAGGGTGTTAGTCCCACGTTATGCCAACACAAAATTAAATTGGAGGACGACGCTAACCAGTTAGAGATCCTCAACGACGACTAAATCCCAAGATGAAAGAAGTGGTAAGAAAGGAGATACTAAAGCTCCTTGAGGCAGGTATAATTTATCCTGTTGCTGATAATGAATGGGTAAGTCCTGTCCATTGTGTTCCTAAAAAGGGAGGTATCACTATAGTTCCTAATGATAAAGATGAATTGATCCCGCAAAGAATTATTACAGGTTATAGGATGGTAATTGATTTCTGTAAATTAAATAAGGCTACTAAGAAAGATCATTACCCTTTACCTTTTATTGATCAAATGCTAGAAATACTATCCAAACACACACATTTTT
>NW_025248382.1:0-2330 GCF_018294505.1 Triticum aestivum | reverse complement strand
CAGTTGATCTTCCTTACCTCGGAAGTATTACCATCTCTTTTTGTCAAGAATGTGGTGCGAATTTCACCACCTCTTAATAATTCTTGATATCATAATACTTCTTGCCATCTTCATTCATTCCTTGGTCCCCGTATTGTTTTCAACCGAAATACCGACAATGGAGCGATGGCGTGCGAATTCAAAACTTCTAACAACCCTATTGCTTTGAAGTGAATGGGCGGTAGTTCATTCTAAGTCCTTCGCTAATTGAATCACCATTCTGACATTGGCCGTGCAACCCAACCCATATTTCGGGCGCACCTTCCAACCAATGTTTAATTGTGTATGTTTTCCTCGAGCATACTTCCTTATATCATTTGATCTGACTAATGTTATCTTCTTGTTCACTTAATGGTGGAAATCCATCTTTTGGGAATCTCGGTGAATTGCCGTTGAGTTCACCAGACACCTCCTTGTCCTCTCCTTGGGTTAATGATGGACTCTTGTTAACGGAAATCACTTCATAGTTCATTTCCCCGAGAATCTTACAATGTCATCTCGTCAATTTGCGTTGCACCTTTTCTTCTCAGGTATCCTAAGTCTGAGGTATCGTGACACCATTCGGATCTGAATCTCGGTCAGATATGATGGTTGGGACAACTTTCCAAGAGTTATGATGTTGATCCTTTGATGACCCGGTAACATGATGTCATGCCTAGCACCCCCCCCCCTGGCTGGAGGACCTATCATTATAGATTCCTTTTCAGCAAGGTTATCCGTTCATCCATGAGGAAATTGTAAGACTTAATCTACAAGTTATTCCTGATGGATCCTTCGTGTTTCCAAAGTCTGATCTTCACCTGAAGACCATGTCACTGCTATCTCGAAGCATGTCAATGGTACTCCGATTTTCAACAGGCACGTTTGAAGCACGATGCTATATTTTAATTATCAATTATCCTAACACCGTTGTATGAGTAATATCATGAGATTCCTCCCCCCTTACCTAAATGGTTTTCTACTTTATATCCTGTCATGGATATCTTGCTCTGCTTGTCCTTGGGAAGGATATACCCTCGAAATATGTGTTTAAACATATTTTTCCTTTCCATTGTTCTGTTTAATCTGATGATCATATTTTCCTTCCATTGGTTTGTTTAAACCTTTTCTATGATCTATATGATATAAGCAGTAATAATCCACTGCTTGTGCAAACACCTCGATGTACAACTCTGTCAGTAAGACCTTGTTACTATTGTTGATGACATTCCGGTAACCACCGATGGACGGGAACCTTGCCTATTGGTCCGCCTCGTTTCAACGAGCAGGAAAATGGTTCTCTTCGTCCCTCGCCCTTGGTACCAACGTTGTTGCCGACATAATTGACTTGGTACTCTCTGACATGCCTTGCTATCATGACCGTGAAAGATGTCACTGCTCCTATTACAAAAAAAAACCACATGGTGGGCCCATAACCCACAGTTCCACAGGATCGAAACCTGACTCTCCTGTACACCCCCTGTTTCCAAAGTTATTCCTCCCGCGTGGACTCGTAAGTAATTCATGAGCCACCTTTCCGATGAGATCATCAATTCTGGCATCGGACACAATAATTATCCCGTTGCTTTGAAACCACTTTCACCTTCTGACTAGGCATTGAACGATTGCCTGGCTACTTGAAACTTCTTATTGTACCTCCCAACCTTACTCTCGATGTCTTTTAAATGTTCAAACTCGAGAGGTACTCATATGCTCATTCATGGGTTAATCCCAGATTATAACACTTATAACATTCTGTCGTTGCCGACCTGCCCCGTTACTTATTCGTAAATGCGATGGAATTCCCAAAAAAAAAAAGGGCCGACTTCACCATGAGGACCTGAAACAGAGAAATGAAGACATCAGTGAAAGGGATCAACCTCTTCGAAAGAGCAACCAAGACTGAGAAGATACGTTAGCATATCGTAACTAGATCCCTCCCCCCCCTTACTCGTGCTCCTAAATCTCGGGACGAGATTTCTTGTAGTGGAGGAGAATTGTGACGCCCGGATAATTAAGCTACAGTGATTCCCCGCTAATGATGCCACGTCACCACGGTTACTGTGATAAACTCTCGATAGTTCAGAACCGAAACAAATTCAAAATTTAAATAAAAGAAAACAATAAAAGTTTTCAAAAAAAAAAATTAAAACAAAAATGTTCGGTGGTTGCCAAATATTACAAAGATAATTATGGTGTAAGGTTCCCAATTTTATAAAATGCCTAAGAGTTTATAAATAAATAAAAACAGAAAAGAAAATATAAAAAACAGAAAACAAAACTAACAAAGAACAAAAAAAGGAAAAAGAGAG
>NW_025248381.1:0-2330 GCF_018294505.1 Triticum aestivum | reverse complement strand
GAAGGTACATGTTGAGTTAGCATAATTCGAGATTAGGTTTTGTCACTCCGATTGTCGGAGAGGTATCTCTGGGCCCTCTCGGCAATGCTCATCACCTAAGCCTTGCAAGCATGTAACTAATGAGTTAGTTATAAGATGAAGTATTACAGAACGAGTAAAGAGACTTGTCGATAACGAGATTGAACTAGGTATTGGATACCGACGATCGAATCTCGAACAAGTAACATACCGATGACAAAGGGAACAACGTATGTTGTTATGCGGTTTGACCGATAAAGATCTTCATAGAATATGTAGGAACCAATATGGGCATCCAGGTCCCGCTATTGGTTATTGACCAGAGATGTGTCTCAGTCATGTCTACATCCTTCTCGAACCGTAGGGTCCGCACGCTTAAGGTTTCGATGACAGTTATATTATGAGTTTATGTATTTTGATGTACCGAAGGTTGTTCGGAATCCCGGATATGATTACGGACATGACGAGGAGTCTCGAAATGGTCGAGACATAAAGATTGATATATTAGACGGATATATTTGGACACCGGAAAGGTTCCGGAGAAGTTTGGAGCCCCGGGAGGTTACCGGAACCCCCCGGGAGGTATATGGGCCTTATTGGGCCCATGTAGGAGGAAGAGAGAAGGAGCAAGGGAAGGGGGCGCGCCCCCCCAAGCCCAATCCGAATTGGGGAGGGGGGCCGGCCCCCCCTTTCCTTTATCCTTCCCCCTCTTCCTATTACTACTACTAGTACTACTTCCTAATACTAGTACTCTTTCCTTCCCCCTCCAAATAAGATAAGGAAAAGAGAGGGAAACCTACTTGGAGTAGGTTTCCCCCTCCTCATGGCGCGCCCCCCTTAGGGTCGGCCACCTCCTCCCTCCCTCCTTTATATACGGGGGTAGGGGGGCACCCTAGAACACACAAGTTGATCATTGATCGTTCCTTAGCCGTGTGCGGTGCCCCCCTCCACGATATTACACCTCGGTCATATTGTAGCGGTGCTTAGGCGAAGCCCTGCAACAGGAGAACATCAAGATCGTCACCACGCCATCGTGCTGACGGAACTCCCCCTCGGCGCCTCTGCTGGATCGGAGATCGAGGGTGCGTCATCGAGCTGTACGCGTGTCAAGAACTCGGAGGTGTCGGAGTAACGGTACTTGGATCGATTGAACCAGAGGACGTACGACTACTTCCTCTACGTTGCGTCAACGCTTCCGCTTCGGTCTACAAGGGTACGTAGACAACACTCTCCCCTCGTTGCTATATCATCACCATGATCTTGCGTGTGCGTAGAATTTTTTTTGAAATTACTACGTTCCCCAACACAACGATCGTAGCAAGTTGTCCTCGGCCTCTTCGACGTGCTTTTCAACCAGAAATACATCTATGATATTTGTGTTAATGAATCCAATATCATAAATTTCTTGTTTTTTTGCACTCGACGATCTTCAATCCGCATAATATATTGAGGATAATTAATTATAAATACATGCATGCAATGAAAGAGCCGAGCTATATATAGAGACTTAATGACAGAAATAGTACTTACAGGCAGTAGCAAAAGACCATTAATTTATCGAGGGCCTTTTGATTGAAGAACTAGAAGAACTCCTCAAATGGAACAGTCAACAGATCATTTGCAACGAGATCGTGCTCCTCTTTAATATGCAGATACAAAGCATTCTTACCATCAGACTCTCTGCAGGTTTCGATGTACCAATTATGGAATCTTCGCATCATTGTTGTCAGAGATTTTTCATCTTTGACGAGAGGCTTCCCGTACTCATATCTGTGTCCGTCCACCTTCAAGAAATCAGGAAGTGCATCGTCAGGAAGGTAATCGTCAAGATTGCCATAACCGGCCACCGTCCCCGGAGCATTAGACACATTGAGCGGGGGGCACGATTGATGTGCTTGTCCGCCGAGCTGGGCAATTTTTTCCCCTTTGCTCGTTGTTTTGACCTTTTAGCACTGATAGTAGTTCCCGACCGCTGGGCTTGGAGATATGTCTGTTCAGTAATGCGCTCATAGTTTGTTCTTGGCGGAGACTTTGGTGGTTTCCTCAGGGCATCGATAGTGCGCTTTGCTTTCACCGGATCTACCTTCTCCTCCGGAGGTGGATGTCTCTTTGCTTTCACCCCTTCAAAGAACTCCTTCATGTGGGCCTGCACAATCGTATCGTTTTCCTCCTCCGACCTCTCGTATGGTAACTTCTCTAGAGGCTTGAGAGATGATGGACCGTATTTGTATTGCCTCCCGCCTCTGGTTGTGCTGCTAGACGCCGGAGCAGACGGAGCGGCTGCGGCGACTGTCTTCTTTCGTGCTTGCTTA
>NW_025248380.1:0-2330 GCF_018294505.1 Triticum aestivum | reverse complement strand
TTCTTAAATATAAGTCTTTTTAGAGATTTCACTAGGAACTACATACGAAGCAAAACGAGTGAATCTACACTCTAAAATATGTCTATATATATCCGTATGTAGTTTGTAATGGAATCTCTAAAAAGACTTATATTTAAGAATGGAGGGAGTAGAATACTTTGTTTGGACGTGATTGATCATGCTGCAATATCACAGGCTTTCATGCCAACGCTACTTCGCGTCATCCTCAACATTTGAGAAATAGACAAATAACCCAAGTGGTTCATGCGAGAGGTGAGGACTGAGGAGATCGAAGAAGGGAGGCACGAGCACGCCTAAGACGCCTACAATGGCAGAGTCTGTGCTGCTCCTGATGGGCCTGTCACGGACACGGACCTGGGCGTGCTCGGCCTCGTCATGTCCGGCAACTTCCAGGGCGTGCGTGTAGCCAGCGGGGAGATGGGGCACCACAGCGTGCGCGTCAACCTCATGTACCCAAGTGGCGTTGCCATGCCGCTGAGCTGCGTCGTGGTGGGCATCAACGCCGAAGAGATGGTGGCCATGACAGAAGGTGTTGCACGCGGCCGACCTGAGCAGCATAACGGTACATAGAACGGCTGAGACACAGACGCGGCGGCGCTTAGCACGCCAATGGTTAGGAGCAACGTGGGCGTCGTCCTGGCTGAGGAGCACAGCAAGGTACCTGGAACGACTGACATACAAACACAGCGGCTGTGGCGGCGCCTAGCATGCCAGCGGTCCGGAGGAACACGGCTGTCGTCCTCGTCGAGGAGCAACAGCCACGACGGCACTGGCGGCGCCTAGCATGCCAGCGGTCCGGAGGAACACGGCCGTCGTCCTCGTCGAGGAGCAGCAGCCACGGCGGCCATGGCGGCGCCTAGCATGCCAGCGGTCCGGAGGAACACGGTCGTCGTTCTTGTCAAGGAGCAGCAGCCACGGTACCTGAGCGGCTGACGAAGGACTTGCGATCTAGCTAAACTGATTTGTGGAAAAACGACTAATAGGCGTTTTTCCATATACTCGTTTTTTGGGTTTTAGGAAGACCAAATTTTTCTTATCCTGGGATTTGTTGGGCTAAACAAACATGGTTTTAGGTGGTTAGACTCCTAAACACGATTAGTGGAAACAGGTTTGGTATAAACTTCTTATCCAAAGCTCCGTTTAGAGCAGCCGTTTAGGCATCGGGCCCGCCAGTCAGCGTATGTGTGTGTTCCGTGTGTGCCCCCGCCACCTTGTCTGGTCTTCTCCAGCCAGTCCGCCGCGGCTGCCACCTCGCCTGGTCGCCGGCGACCGTACCGGCGCTGCCCGACCCGCTCGGTCTGGAGCGCGAGCATCTGTCTGCCATGCGGGCGTCGTCTTCTCTTCTCACGCGAGGTGGTCGAGCAGCGGCGAGCATGGCTCTGTCTGCTGACCGGGTGAGGGACCGGATGAGGCCGTCGGCCATGGCGCGGACGAGGCCCGTGGACGGAACGACGGGGACTAGTCCATGGCGAGGCGTGCAGGCAGAGCTCGCCAGCCCGAACCCAGCACAAGGCAACGCCGGAAGCCGGCGTCACAAGCGCGCACGCGTCCACGCCGCTGCGCTCGCCGACGGCGAGCGGCGCACTGAGCCAGCGTCCCGTCCACCCTGCTGTGCACTACCTCGCCGCGTACGTCGCCGCTGCCGCGGTCCGCGCGCGCTGCAGCAGGCGGCTGCGCCCTTGCTCCCTGTTCCTGGTCGGTGGCAAGAATGGGGACCTTCTCTGGCTGCGCGGCACGGCAGCGGTCGCTGCCCAGACGCGTCGTCCTGGTGTGGAGGTCGTCGGCAGGCCGGCGTCACGGTCTTGGCAGAGCAAGCAGCTGTTGGGCGGCCAGCGCCTCCTCCGATGGAGGAGGACGAGGCGGGAGCGTGACGTTTCCATCCATAGCACATCGGTGTGCGGCGCGAAGGCGCGCCCATGGAACCCGGACCTCCCAGTCCCAGAACACGGACGCAACTCACAGGCTGGCGGCGATGTAGCGCGCTTGCTTCTTCGTCGGCTGCAGATGGACGCGACTCCGAGGGAGGAGTGTTAGAATATATAACCGTATTATATGTATAGATATACGGTTGTATACATGTAGTCTTTATATAGGTGTCCGTATATTGTACGATACGAACTCTGCCTTGTAACCTCTATATATTGATCAATACAAGGCACCACAACGTGTGGTTTCCCCAATCTTACATGATATAGAGCCTAAAACCCTAACCCTAGCCTGTGCCGCCCTCCTCCTCTTTCCGCTGCCACCGAAGCCACCACCCCTCTCGCCGCCGCGCCCCGATCGCCGCCTCCATGTCGCAACCTGAC
>NW_025248379.1:0-2330 GCF_018294505.1 Triticum aestivum | reverse complement strand
CCGCCGTTCGATTCGCAGCACCGAAGACGTCCCCGAGCTCGCCGAGGCCACCACTGCACCCGCTGTGAGCTCCTGTGTTGATTTCCCCTCTTCCCGTGCCCCACCTCCCTCTCTAGCTAGCCCCACCACTTGCCCGAGAATCTCTCGCCGCCGGCCATGGCGTGGCCGTGGCCACAGCCACCCCAGCTCGTATCCGAGGCCACGGTCGTGCTCATCGTGATCTCGGGAGTCCGTAGCACGCCCCAGCCCCTCCTGCCGTGCTCCCTAACCCCGACCCCAGGATTGCCCGAGCTGCTGCCGCCGCCAAACCTCGTCGCCGACCACTTTTCCGGCCACCCCAGCACCTGTCACCGCCACCACTAGATGCGCGCCACTGCGCGCGTTCGAATGCAACAAACCGCGGCCGAAACGATGCCATGTGGCTCGTTTCCGAGCCCTCCGCCGCGTCTGGACTCGCCGGCGGCTAAACGCCGGCGACCGCTGACCCGATGACCGGCGTGGGTTGACCCACTGCCGGGTTTGACCCCCCCTCTCTCTCACTGACCTGCGGGCCCGCCCGGCTAATTAGGCTAGGATTAATGTTAACTAAATATTAGTTAGCTCATTAGACACTGACATGTGGGCCCTAGTGCCCTAATCCTTAATTAAACTAAAATAAACCCCCCCCTGACGCTGACCAGTGGGCCCAACCCCCCCCCCTAACCTTTTAATTAAACTAAATAAACCCCTGTTAACCCCCTGTCACTGACCAGTGGGCCCCACTGGTCAGGTTTGACCCGGACCAGCCCCTGTTGACTATGCTGAGGTCAGCATGACCTAGTGCTGACGCAATAATTCCTTTCTGGAATTTAAATAAATCTAAAATGATTTATTAATTTCAGAAAATAGCTAAAACTTCAATAAATCATAGAAAATTAACCGTAACTCCAAATTAAATAATTTATATATGAAAAATTATCAGAAAAATTCAAGGAATCCATCTGTACCATTTTCATGCATGTTAGAACAACTTATCACTACTGTTTAGGGCAAATGAAGTGAATGGCATTTAAATAATCACATATGGAGTTTGAATTTGAATCTTGTATTCAAACCAACTTCATTTAATCTGTTGCTAGTTGCATTAGCTCAAAACACATTCATTTTGCCATGTCATGATCATGCATCATATTGTGCATTGCATTGATTGTGTTCCTTCTGTGTTGCCGGTATTTGTCCCCTCTCGATAGACGTGATACCGATGATGTGATCATTGACACTGATGAAGACTCAATGTTATCTTCAAAAGTGCCAGGCAAGCAAAACCCCCTTGTTCATTCCGATACAATCCTACTCTCTCGCTCCTGCTCTCTTTCACTGCATTAGGACAACACCGATTCATCTGTTACTTGCTGCGGTAGCTGAACCCCTTTGTCCTTTGCATGACCTGTCATTGCCACAGTAAATAGATGAAACCCACTAGCATGAGTAGGAGTTGTTTGAGCCCTGATGTGCCTACTCATTCATGTTTGTTTGTCATGCCTGCTACTGCTTAGAGTTGAGTCAGGTCTGATTCATCGGGGATGACTCAGAGGCGTGTGAACATGTCCTACTGTGTGAGAGCTAAGTGTGTGAACACGATTTGGTAAAGGTAGCGGTGAGAGGCCATGTAGGAGTACATGGTGGGTTGTCTCATTGCAGCCGTCCTCAGGAACTGAGTTCTGTGTTTGTGATCCATGATTCAACTACTACCACGCATTGGGCCCGAAACCAATGGACCCTCTCGGCTTCTTGATCACCCTTGTCCTCTGTCCAGGAGTTGCAAGTAGTTTCTGGTGTTTGTAGTATGCTGGAGGCCGTGGGCAGCGCTGACCGTAGGGGTGGGCTGTGATGCGGTAGGCACGTGGCACGGTGTACCGGGCGCCCGTTTGGTGTCTCGGGAACCCTGTTCACATCGTTTGGGGCTGTGAGCGAAACTCCGGCCGGATCTCCTCATGGATGGAACCCGAATAGGCGATAAACCTGGACTAGGGACTTGAGTGTTTAGGCAGGCCGTGGCCGACACCCACGTTGGGCTTCCGCTTGAAGGTTGCCGAGTACATGTCGTGTAAACGGCGGTAAGTGGTGAGAGCGTGTGTGAAGAAGTACACCCCTGCAGGGTTAACCTAATCTATTCGAATAGCCGTGTCCACGGAAAAGGACCTCTGGGTTGCTTATATCAGTTCATAGACAAGTGAAAGTGGATACTCTAAAATACGCAAGATAAGCGTGAGTGCTATGGATGGCGTTCTCGTAGGGAGACGGGAGCGATTCCATAGTGGTGTATTGATATGGTGAATATGTGGACTCGT
>NW_025248378.1:0-2331 GCF_018294505.1 Triticum aestivum | reverse complement strand
GAAGTAGCATCTTCGTGAGAGATTCATTGCTACTTCTAAAGTTAAATTGTGATTAGTTAGACAGAATAGGTGGATTAAGAAGTAATCGAGGCAACAAGCAAGAACCAGATACAAAACTAACATGGATGAACAATTGGAACGAGGTTGGGGTGGAAGATCGCAGTGAAGATGAGACCAGGTTCTGCTATTTCCATCAACATTCGTGCGCCAACTTTCAGTCCGTAACACTTGAGAAAGTTTATCCAAGTTCGGCCTAAAAAAAGCAGCAATCTTCTTGGTTCATGAACCCAACTTGGAACTTATATCCATGGCTTGTCTTCACTGTGACCATTAAACTGGTGTATTCAGTTATGGCAAGGCCGAGCATCTTGAGTACATGTGTTCTGGTAGAGCAAATAATGCACTGCAGGAAAAATAATATGAGAACACAATGTATTCCCTATCCAAATCTAGAAATAACTTCCTCCTTCACGTCAGTGTTGACCATCGTACTGGTAGTACCTTTTATCCAAATATAGCAATCCAAATTTCCCAATTAGTCGACAGCATGTTCAAAAAACCCCACCCTCCCGGATAGAAAAGAGGATTCTAGGAACATACTGTGCGCGTTTTAAAATCCTGTGTTAGGATGAGAAGGAACAAGTGTGGCATCTCGCCGAGGGCGCAGAAACCTGTAGGGTCCTCGCACTTTGGGCACTGCAAATGAAACACACTAGATTCAGTAGGAAGAAAAATGCATCAATGGCGGCGGCTGCCATCCTAGGATTACCCGCGACCAAGGGACTTGGATTTATCGGGTGTTGAGGATATAGACCTTAGAGTAACCCGCCAGGAGGGGCCGGGTTACTCATAATGGTCATTGCCAGAAGCCCGGTGCCAAGCTTGAAGACGGTGGGCCAAAGATGGGCTTAAGACCCGGATATGGCTTAAGGCCCGTAGTTACAATTATTATTATGGTAGAACTTGTAGTGTAAAGCAAGAATAGTTGAGAGTCCGAGCCGGACACTCTTATGAGCCGGCCGGGACTCTGAGAGCTGCTGGGCGTCAGCCTTCCTATATAAAGGGACGACCCGGCAGCGGTTTAAGGAGAAGAAAGATCTCATCGAGAGCCAGGCATAGCAGTTAAGCTCCCTGGTCATCAAAACCCTAATCAATACCACCTCAAACTGGACGTAGGCTTTTACCTTCACCGTAAGGGGCCGAACTAGTATAAACCCTCGTGTTCCTTGTCCCGCTTAACCCCTTCAAGTTTCCTAGCGGCGATGGCTCCACGACTAAGTCCTAGCTCAAGGACATCTGCCGTGATAATTCCACGACAGTTGGCGCCCACCGTGGGGCCAGCGCACGGTGGATTTGAGATCTTGAAGGGCAGCTTCGAAGGGCTCAAGGGATACGCTGTGGGCCGGATGACCAAGAGTCGTCGCGGCAAGCTCTACATCGACGATGCAAACTGGGGCCCCGACGCCAGCTCAATTGAGTACGGGTACCGGGTCCCCTTCGGCGGAATTCATGTTTTCATTGGCAAGATTGGTGAGCCGGGCCCTGAGCCGGATCTCTGTGCCGATCTCATCGAGACGGCTCAGCGTGCACGACCCGCCCGGGCCCGGCCTGCCTTAAGGCATGCTTTTGTGGGATGTATCCATGGAGGGCTCTCTGATCGATCTGGATCTGGTGATGAGACGGCCGCCGGCTCTGACGGCGAGTCGTCCACCGATGAGTCAAACTCGTTGTATCAACTTCAAGATGGCAGGCTCATGGGTTGTTCCGATGGTGACAGTATTCCGGACCCGTTTGAGCCGCCAAGCCGGGTTGGAATCTTCATGGCCGGTGCGCAGCCTGTTCAGAACCCTACTGCTGGAGCGGGAAACCCGGTGCCCTCGCCGGCTCAGGTGCTAATGGATCTCACGGACAAGATGGCGGCCCTGTTAACAGCCACGGTTGACCCGGCGGATCAAGCTCTGCATGATGCGGAGGTGGCGCAGTTAAAATTGGATCTAGTGAAAGCTAAAGAGGATCTGGCAGCGGAAGGGATCAGGATGGCTGCGGAGAGGGTGGCTCTCGACGCCCAAACCCAGTTGATTTAGGCGCAGTCCTTCCGGCTCACGATGGATCAAAACGCGTCCAATGAGGTCATGAGAAGGAGGCATCAAAAGGCCCAATCTCGACTCCCTCCGGTTTACGATCCACGCAACCTCTTCAACACGCCAGGTGCAGAGTCCAGTAACCCGCCAGGGGTCGTAGTGCCCGGTTCTGGGACCCCTATTCAGCCACAAGTGATGGGGCCTCCTCAGGTGCCCCCTGCCCCGCCTCAGTACGTGCCCATACCACCGG
>NW_025248377.1:0-2331 GCF_018294505.1 Triticum aestivum | reverse complement strand
CGGTAAACTGCGTGGTAGCGCGGGAACAGGCACACCGACGATACATTTGACGCCTCTTCGAGCCCACGCGTGGTCAAATGAAACACGTGCGGTGTGGTGTTGTCAACCGTGCACTGGAATCCTCCGCTATGAACGCCGTGACAAGACGTGACGATTACAGGCCGGTCGGCCCCCATTTATTACGGCGGCCATTTAACCCTTGTGTCTCTTCAACCTTTCGATCACGCCCCACCATTGCAAGAAGCACACCCACCACAACAAATTCTTAGAGGGTATCCTACGCGGCTCCAATGGCGCTCCGAGAGGCTGCCGATGACGAGCAGCAGTTCACCATGCATGCCGTGGAGGACACCCACGGAAGGTTCACGGAGCTCTCGATGGTGTACACCAACAACCCGGTCTGGGTGGAGCACTCCATCCACATCATGGAGCTGTTGCTTGCCAAGGAGAAGTACAAGGTGGTTGGGTTCGACCTCGAGTACACATGCGCTCATGCCGGGTCTTGTCCCAAGGTCGTCGTCGCCCAGATGTGCGTGTGCAACCACGTCCTCTCTACCACTACTGCCTGGCAACAAGGCCTTGCGAGCGTTTCACCAGGTTTGTCAATAGCCCCCACTACATGTTCGCTATGGTGGACATCACCAATGATGTAAAGGTTCTCAGGAATTCGAGCATCGCCTGCCAGAATCTTGTTGATATCCAGGGCCAATACAAGATCTGGGGCAGCAAGGAGCATCATAAGGACTCACTGGTTCACCTTGCCGAGGCCATGATCGACCCCTACTACACAGACATGAAGGATTCCTCCAACAAGGACAAGCGTGCCTGGCACTTGGCCTGGATGAAGAAACTCGACAAAGCTCACATCGTGTACGCGACCAAGGAGGCGTACATGAGCTACGAAATGTACAGGTGGATCGTTGACATGAGGAAGTGCCTCCTTCTCCAAAACGGCCAGGGATCCAGCCGGAAGCAGAGCAATGGCAAGTGTCGTCGTAACAATAAGTAGATGATTAGATCCTCGTTTCTCCTAGTTTAGTATGCATGTCATTGCTTACTTTGGTGTGTGGAAATGTTATGTGTGTAGTCACTTGTGTAATTGTATGCTTAATTTGGTTTTGCGATGCTGTCTTTTTAAGTATATATGTTGATGCTCTGTAGATAGAACAAATCACATCACACACGGACTAAACAATGGAACCCCTCGGTGATGATTTCATCAATCACTGGCAATTGTATACCAGCAATCGTTTGCTCACAACACACACAACTTGTTAACAGGAATCGTCTGTGTTGTTATCGTGCTTCCCACACATTTCCGATTACAGACCTATTTGCCGCCTATCACACACATCTAGTTAAGTTGAACCGTTTCGGTTCTCTTGGCTCAACGCAAACAGTTTATCCGAGTGAACTGTATGCCGTATATTGCACACACCTTCATCTGGCTGTCCGTTTCTGTTGTTCCGCCTCATCACAAACAGTTTCTTTGAGTGAACTGTATGTCGTATATCGCACACGCCTTCATCTGGTTGCCTGTTTCTTTTGTTCTACCTCATCGCAAACAGTTCATTGAACTGAACCGTATGCCCCTCATCGCACACGCAACTAAAATCTGAACCATGTTTGATGTATCCTTCATCACAAACGTTTTGCATCTTTTTGACGGTTATTTTACATCACCATTTGCTATTAATGCATCGCACATAGTTTCGTCAAAGGGTCTCTGATCGTAGTGTCGCGTTAGCAGCATTAGTGAAATATTGTTTCTGCCACCACAAGTTCCAGAATCACGAGATCCAATCTAGAGGCCTTTTCCGGCACTCTGCTGGTGGGGGCAACGATCACGGAGGGGTTCTTCATCATCCTTGTTACCCCTCCGATGATGCGTTAGTAGTTTACCACAGACCTACGGGTCCGTAGCTAGTAGCTAGATTCCTTCTTCTCTCTTTTTGATTTTCAATACAATGTTCTCCTCAATGTTCTTGGAGATCTATTTGATGTAACTCTTCTTTTTTGTGGTGTGTTTGTTGGGATCCGATGAATTGTGAGTTTATGATCTGGTCTATCCATGAATATTATTTGAGCCTTTGCTAAACTCTTATATGCATGATTGTTATAGCCTCGTATTTCTTCTCCGAAATTTTGGATTGGTTTGGCCAACTAGATTGATTTTACTTGCCATGGGAAGAGGTGCTTTGTGATGGATTCAATCTTGCGGTGCTCAACCTCAGTGACAGAAAGAGACATGACACGCATGTATCATTGTTATTAAGGGTAACAAGATGGGGTTTATTCCTACGTGATTTTATCTTGTCTACATCATGTCAT
>NW_025248376.1:0-2331 GCF_018294505.1 Triticum aestivum | reverse complement strand
CCCTGAGAACGAGATATGTGCAGCTCCCATCAGGATGTCGGCACATCGGGCGGCTTTGCTGGACTTGTTTTACCATTATCGAGGATGTCTTGAAGAACCGGGATACCGAGTCTGATCGGAATGTCTCGGGAGGAGGTCTATTCCTTCGTTGACCGTGAGAGCTTGTCATGGGCTAAGTTGGGACACCCCTGCAGGGATTTGAACTTTCGAAAGCCGTGCCCGCGGTTATGGGCAGATGGGAATTTGTTAATGTCCGGTTGTAGAAAACCTGAAGTTGACCTTAATTAAAATACATCAACCGTGTGTGTAACCGTGATGGTCTCTTTCCGGCGAGTCCGGGAAGTGAACACGGTATTGGAGTTATGTTTGACGTAGGTTGTTCTAGGATCACTTCTTGATCATAGTTTTATCGACCGTGCTTTGCCTTCTCTTCTCGCTCTCATTTGCGTATGTTAGCCACCATATATTCTAGTCGCTTGCTGCAGCTCCACCTCATACCTTTACCTTACCCATAAGCTTAAATAGTCTTGATCGCGAGGGTGCGAGATTGCTGAGTCCCCGTGGCTCACCGATACTTCCAAAACCAGCTTGCAGGTGCCGATGAGTCCGTGCAGGTGACGCAACCAAGCTCAAGGAGGAGCTCGATGAAGATCTTGTCCTTTGTGTTGTTCCGTTCTAGTCGATCAGTAGTGGAGCCCAGTTGGGGTCGATCGGGGACTGTGTCTCTTTTGGGATTCTTCTTTTATTTTGGTTCCGTAGTCGGACCTTGATTGTATCTGGATGATGTAATGCTTTGTTCATGTAATTGTGTGAAGTGGCGATTGTAAGCCAGCTATGTATCTCTTTTCCCTTATGTATTACATGGGTTGTGTGAAGATAACCTCACTTGCGTCATTGCTTTCAATGCGGTTATGCCTCTAAGTCATGCTTCGACACGTGGGAGATATAGCCGCATCGAGGGCGTTACAAGTTGGTATCAGAGCCTTCCCCGACCTTAGGAGCCCCCATTGCTTGATCGTTTTTAGCATCCGTTGTTGTGTCTAGAAAAATGTTTTGAGTCATTTAGGAAATATATATATCGGAGAGTTAGGAATTCTTTTTTACTTCCCAGTCTCCTCATCGCTCTGGTAAGGCATCCTGACGTAGAGTTTTGACTCTTCTCTTCTCAAATTTCACTAAAAAAAATTTTAGGATCACGCGGGTATCTTGGAATCGTTCCGATGGTTTTATGACGAGAACATTGTCTTGGTGCCTCCTGTCAGGGGTTTTGTGGAAGTGTCCCGGGGAGTTGAGCTCTGAGGTGTTGTCGTCATAATTTTATCGTTGCAATTCTGGAATACCTGAGTTTAGTACGCCGACATCGAAAATCTCTTTTATGCAGTTGTTGGTGAGATAACCTCGACGCCACCCAGTACTGGGGCGGGAGTTCGGGAGTATTGCCATAACTTGTATAACGGATGCTTTTCAAAGGTTGAGGTAGATGATTTCCGAAGGTTTCTTGGTTATGTGTTGAAGGATGGATACAGCTGGATGTAGGATTTGCTAGATTTGGGTGAGATATTATGCTTCCCATGTATCCCCAACACCTGATTGCATAACCGGGAAAATTTCGGGAGTTTATAAGTGGGAATTCAAGTAGCTCTTAGGATATCTTTTTGACAGATGTATGATATGAAATTGGGGTTCAACGTCTAGTGGTCCACCTATTCACGGTCGGTTTTACAGTGGTCTCGTTGTGTCTTAAAGAGTCCTTGGCTATGCCGACTCGGGGACGCTTCGTATGTCATGTGAACTGCCTTGTACATGATGGTGTTGTACGATCAAGCCCGTATAGGCCCCACCACGAAAACTTCGGACGAAATCTCTATCATATGTTTGTTCTGGCTTATTCTGGAAGCCAATCCTTTGTTTTGTTTTGACTTGTGGTATTCGAGTTGCTTCGAAGTCAAATGTTGATTCCATACCTTTCCTAAACGGTGTTCTCATATTCCTATGTGGATACTAATAGTTCATGATAATCGATAGTGTCATGTCAATCCTTTTCAACCGGTGTGTCTCTCTTCAAGTGGATCCGATCACTTCAACATTCGCAAGATCAATTATCAGTCCTTCTCAACGGTGTTCGTTTCATCCATCCCAAATTTTCTTTGTTTTTCCCACCCTCCCTCCCTTTGTTTTTCTCCAGGGATTCAGATATCTTAATCAAGTATCCTTTTATTCTTGTGAAGTCTCTCCTTTCTTTTCTATCAATATTCTTATCCGGTGATTCTCATGAAGATTCTAACGGAGCTTCAAGTTCGTCTCTCATCACTCGTTTTCTTCTCTGGTGGA
>NW_025248375.1:0-2331 GCF_018294505.1 Triticum aestivum | reverse complement strand
TCGCCCTCGATCCCCTTCCCCTCTCCTCTCCCGACGCCGCCGCCCCGTCGTCCTCGTCCTCGCCCTCCTCCTCGTCCGCGCCACCGCCGCGCCGCTCCGACCTCCTCCTTGTCCCCTCCGGCCTCCTCCGCCTCCTCAGGTACTGCCCCCACCTCTCCCTCCCCCTCCGGCCTCCTCCTTCCCCTTTGTAAATTTTAGGGTGTAGGGTTTGCAAATTTTAGGGTTAGGGCAGTAAATTTTAGGGCAAATCTAGCACAGTTAGCAAAGTTAGAAATCTTTTAGGAAATTAGGGTAGTAGCAAAAACAGTAGCAATTTAAAAAAACAGTACCAAAAAAATTAGGTATAAAAACAGTAGCAAAAAAAAATATTAGCAAATATAGCTAGGGTAATTTTGTTTAGGTATAAAAAACAGTAGCAATTTTAAAAGAATAGTAGCAATTTTAAAAACAGTAGCAAAAAAATTAGGTATAAAAAGAGTAGCAAATAAAAAAAGAGTAGCAAATATAGCTAGGGAAATTTTCTTTAGGTATAAAAACAGTAGCAAATAAAAAAAAGCAGTAGCAAATTAAAAAACAGTAGCAAAAAATTAGGTATAAAAACAGTAGCAAATATAGCTAGGGCAATTTTGTTTAGGTATAAAAAACAGTAGCTACAATTTGTAAAAAGCATGAGCAACTGATCTGATTCATCTCATCGTCTCTCGATCTGCAGGATACAAGTGGAACAAGGCAGGGGCATAGGTGCTTGCTACTCAGGCACGGCGGCAGAGCCAAGCACACCCTCCTCTCCTAAGGTACCAACCCCTCTTCCTCTCCCCCTGTATATACTGCTGTCCAGTACATTTTTTTGCTCAATTTGCTCCTGTCCAGTACATCTTGTTAAAATTGCCGCTGACCAGTACATCTTTGCAATATATGGTGATGTGTACCATTCTTGATAGGATGTATCAATTGTAGTAGATGGTCAAGAAGATGTATAGAAAAGAAAAATGATGGTTAGGGGAGCCGCAGTTTTTTTCGCACTTGCTGCAATGACAGTCATTGTTTGAGCTATAATAAGGAAGAGAAGACCACGTATTACATATGGCCCAATGCATGAAAGAGATTGAATCAGATTTAATTATCTAAACCACAAATTTTGGCAAAGCGATGTCTTGTGTAAAAACATGTTAAGGTTTGAAAGAGCTGCGTTCTTTTGCTTGTGTGGCATACTGAGGGATCGCAATTTGCTAGAACATAGTCCACATCTTAGCGTGGAGCAACAATTAGCGATGTTTTTGCATACAGTTGGGCATAACCTTCGGAATAGGGTTATTTCAGCCAATTTTTGTAGATCATACGGCACAATTTTGCATAAAGTTGGGCATAACCTTCGGAATAGCTATATTTCAGCAAATATAGCTAGGGCAATTTTGTTTAGGTATAAAAAACAGTAGCTACAATTTGTAAAAAGCATGAGCAACTGAAAAATCATCCTGAAATATAGCTAGGACAAACTTGAAGTAAATATTTCCTGAAGTAAATATTTTCAGTCATTACAAATATGATGATGCACCCTCAGGTTTGTCAGGTTCAGCTAAGAAAAACAAACACATGTAAAAGCGACAAGGATGGCTCTCAGCCAAACCAAAGCAAGCTATCCATGTAAGAGATCAGCTCACTCCAACAACTTTACTTAGTCTATTACAAAAACCAAACAATCTCTTTCTGAAAGCGACTGTCGTTTAAAAGAAGCTCATCACACTATCAACTTCCAGCGTAGCTCGAAACTTTTTCAATCTTCAATTCTTTGCATACATTGGCACACACCCGACGTTCGTGAAACATCTCGGATGCCACCAGCAGTAACCTGCACGTCCCTGCTACTGCTACCTGCAGATTGCACAAGTCAATTCTCTGTTTTATTTGCTTTAACATAACGGAATAACTAATGGTGGCTGCCTAATGATGACAGACTAAGTTTCTGATTTATTTTGTTATAGAAGTGTAGATTCATTGGTAGCAATTGTTTTCAGTGTCTCATGTTGCTTGTAGTGTTTTGTCCAAAATGTTGAATGATACTGCTTGGAGATGCATATATTGTTTCACCTCTTCACATGCCAATGTATTTTCCATGTTGTGATGGAGGCCTTTTTTGCCTTGTCCACCCAAGAGGCCCTTGAGTTTGCCGGAATGTCGATTAACTTCCGTTCCGGCAAATTCGGGTACTCCATATGTCCTATTTTCAGCAAAGGTCATGCTGAAATTTTCCGTGAATTTTAGCATGACTTTGCTAAAAATAGGACATATGGGGTACTTGTGACTAATGCATGGGCCGGGGTATCTTAGTAG
>NW_025248374.1:0-2331 GCF_018294505.1 Triticum aestivum | reverse complement strand
CTATGCTTAATGCTTGTCACTAGGGCCCGAGTGCCATGATTTCAGATCTGAAACTATTATGTTTTCATCAATATATGAGTGTTCTTGATCCTATCTTTCAAGTCTATAGTCACCTATTATGTGTTATGATCCGTTAACCCCGAAGTGACAATAATCGGGATACTTACCGGTGATGACCGTAGTTTGAGGAGTTCATGTATTCACTATGTGTTAATGCTTTGTTCCGGTTCTCTATTAAAAGGAGGCCTTAATATCCCTTAGTTTCTGTAAGGACCCCGCTGCCACGGGAGGGTAGGACAAACGATCTCATGCAAGTTCTTTTCCATAAGCACGTATGACTATGTTCAGAATACATGCCTACATTATATCAATGAACTGGAGCTAGTTCTGTGTCACCATAGCTTATGACTGTTACATGATGAACCGCATCCGGCATAATTCTCCATCACTGATCCATTGCTTACATGCTTTCCACATATTGTTCTTCACTTATTTACTTTCCCGTTGCTATTGCTATCATCACTACAAAATACCAAAAACATTACTTTTACTATTGTTACCTTCTGCTACCGTTACCACTACTATCATATTACTTCGCTGCTAAATATTTTGCTGCAGATATTAAGTTTCCAGTTGTGGTTGAATTGACAACTCAGCTGCTAATACTTGAGAGTATTCTTTGGCTCCCCTTGGGTCAAATCAATAAATTTGGGTTGAATACTTTACCCTCGAAAACTGTTGCGATCCCCTATACTTGCGGGTTATCACCCGGCCGTCTTGCTCCTCACTTCACTCACTCACTCAACCTAACTCTTCCACATGGATCTCACTCTTGGCGCCGTTGTCGCCTCTGACTTAGCATCCTATTCATGTTGTCCTCTTGAATGCCCTCATCGCTCCACTGTCCTCTTTGTTTCCCCTGTCAGCCCCGCCGTCACCGTCTCCATGGGATCCGGTACGATCTCATCGTCCTTGCCGTCACCCACACCATTGGCGGCGACCACCACCGACATCCACGGTCGTGGTCGCCACCCACATTGGTAGGACTATGTGGGTTATGGGGTTACGGCTAGGGTTTGTAGATTGTAGATTGCTTGTGATTCGTATAGTGTTCTATTACATTTTCTTGCTGCTAGGTTTATGACTAGAGTAGGTAGATCATAAACTGTATGCACTTTTCATTCGTAGATTGTTCATAGGGATTCATAGTAAGAGCACAGGTACGCGTTGGTGATATACAAACGGTTTTTAACCCCTTTCCGTGACGGTGTTCGGAACCGTATGTAACTGAGTGCCACCGATAGGGGGTCCTTCCAACACGACCTAGAAACTGTTGGGGGTATGCCCTGCTGGCACACACGCTCGGCAAAATGAGGTTGTGTGCGACCGGCGAGCGCTCAAATACAGAAATACACATAGTAGAGCTAAAAAATACAATTATACAGGCAAAATTGTTTCCCGTCACAAGTACATCCCACATAGTCAGTCCCCACTAAACGTTTCTGTTTATATGTACATCCCACACAGTCTCTCCAAGGAAAACGTTTCCGTTCACAGGTACATCACACACAATTTTCCTTGTTAAATCGTTTGTGATAGCGTTGCCATTGCACATGATATTAACAATTTTATCATTTGCATTATTGAATGCATCACACATGGTGCGTAGAAGAAACTGTGTGGCATAGGTTGTCCATCACACACAGTTTTTTATGTGGTAAACGTTTGCCCAAGGTGGCCTAACGCAAACAGTTTTCAAGAGGATGTCGTGTGTGCAGTGGAGATTGATCGCACATGTAGTGGATCCTCGAAACATTTCTGATCTCCACGTCTATCGCAAACGTTTCGCTTTCGCATACCGTGTGCAGTGTAAACCCTAATTAATACCTAATTAAAAAATCACATGTTTTGAATTTGAAAGTAGGCAATCTCTTATTTCATGTCCAACCATCTTTATTACAAATATAGGTTCCACCATGAATGCATAATTCAATGCATAGGTACATATATTAAAGAACTACAGAAGCACCAAGTAAAGACTGTAAAGAGAGAGGCGAAAGACATTCTGGTTGCTAGAGATGGTGAAGCGGAATGCCCATATTGTGCCCTCCTCCATGCGTAATGCGCGCATGACTCTAGGCAAACCCCTTGTGATGGCTACCCATCCATCCTTCACAGTCTTCATTACGATTTAACGATGCTCATTGTAGTCTGGATGAAATACTTTAACCTTCATTGTGTGTCGACCAATCATGTACTTTGCGAGGTAATCTTGAATGAAGTGCCTCGGGAACCACTGCGAACGAAAAAGATTCAGACATTGTTGTCTAA
>NW_025248373.1:0-2331 GCF_018294505.1 Triticum aestivum | reverse complement strand
GCATTTACTAATTATTTTGAGCTATAAGACCCTAAAATTGAAAAGCATTTCAAATGAACTCTGAAAAGGTTGAAAGTTGGCATGGTATCATCATTTCATCCACATAGCATGTGCAGGAAAGTTGAGAGGGTTACGGCAAAAACTGGATGCACTTCATGTACAAAACGGACAATCTCTTTCAAAGTATCAGGATTTCATACGGAAACTCGTATGTTACAAAGGGATTTCATTTTTTAAAACTTATTTGAACTCCTGACTTTTTGTGTGTTCAAAATGCACCATTCAAAGCCACATCATCATTTTTCAATCCTTTCTGACTTCATTTGTTATTTTTCATGCATTTACTAATTATTTTGAGCTATAAGACCCTAAAATTGAAAAGCATTTCAAATGAACTCTAAAAATGTTGAAAGTTGGCATGGTAATCATTTCATCCACATAGCATGTGCAAGAAAGTTGAGAGGGTTACGGCAAAAACTGGATGCACTTCGTGTACAAAACGGACAATCTCTTTCAAAGTATCAGGATTTCATACGGAAACTCGTCTGTTACAAAGGGATTTCATTTTTTAAAACTAATTTGAACTCCTGACTTTTTGTGTGTTCAAAATGCACCATTCAAAGCCACATCATAATTTTCAATCCTTTCTGACTTCATTTGTTATTTTTCATGCGTTTACTAATTATTTTGAGCTATAAGACCCTAAAATTCAAAAGCATTTCAATTGAACTATGAAAAGGTTGAAAGTTGGCATGGTATCATCATTTCATCCACATAGCATGTGCAAGAAAGTTGAGAGGGTTACGGCAAAAACTGGATGCACTTCGTGTACAAAACGGACAATCTCTTTCAAAGTATCAGGATTTCATACGGAAACTCGTCTGTTACAAAGGGATTTCATTTTTTTAAACTTATTTGAACTCCTGACTTTTTGTTTGTTCAAAATGCACCATTCAAAGCCACATCATCATTTTTCAATCCTTTCTGACTTCATTTGTTATTTTCATGCATTTACTAATTATTTTGAGCTATAAGACCCTAAAATTGAAAAGCATTTCAAATGTACTATGAAAAGGTTGAAAGTTGGCATGGTATCATTATTTCATCCACATAGCATGTGCAAGAAAGTTGAGAGGGTTACGTCAAAAACTGGATGCACTTCGTGTACAAAACGGACAATCTCTTTCAAAGTATCAGGATTTCATTCGGAAACTCGTCTGTTACAAAGGGATTTCGTTTTTTAAAACTTATTTGAACTCCTGACTTTTTGTGTGTTCAAAATGCACCATTCAAAGCCACATCATCATTTTTCAATCCTTTCTGACTTCATTTGTTATTTTTCATGCATTTACTAATTATTTTGAGCTATAAGACCCTAAAATTGAAAAGCATTTCAATTGAACTATGAAAAGGTTGAAAGTTGGCATGGTATCATCATTTCATCCACATAGCATGTGCAAGAAAGTTGAGAGGGTTACGGCAAAAACTGGATGCACTTCGTGTACAAAACGGACAATCTCTTTCAAAGTATCAGGATTTCATACGGAAACTCGTCTGTTACAAAGGGATTACAGTTTTTTAAACTTATTTGAACTCCTGACTTTTTGTGTGTTCAAAATGCACCATTCAAAGCCACATCATCATTTTTCAATCCTTTCTGACTTCATTTGTTATTTTTCATGCATTTACTAATTATTTTGAGCTATAAGACCCTAAAATTGAAAAGCATTACAAATGAACTCTGAAAAGGTTGAAAGTTGGCATGGTATCATCATTTCATCCTCATAGCATGTGCAGGAAAGTTGAGAGGGTTACGGCAAAAACTGGATGCACCTCATGTACAAAACGGACAATCTCTTTCAAAGTATCAGGATGTCATACGGAAACTCGTCTCTTACAAAGGGATTTCATTTTTTAAAACTTATTTGAACTCCTGACTTTTTGTGTGTTCGAAATGCACCATTCAAAGCCACATCATCATTTTTCAATCCTTTGTGACTTCATTTGTTATTTTTCATGCATTTACTAATTATTTTGAGCTATAAGACCCTGAAATTGAAAAGCATTTCAAATGAACTCTGAAAAGGTTGAAAGTTGGCATGGTATCATTATTTCATCCACATAGCATGTGCAAGAAAGTTGAGAGGGTTACGGCAAAAACTGGATGCACTTCGTGTACAAAACGGACAATCTCTTTCAAATTATCAGGATTTCATACGGAAACTCGTCTGTTAAAAGGGATTTCATTTTTCAAAACTTATTTGAACTCCTGACTTTTTGTGTGTTCAAAATGCACCATTCAAAGCCACATCATCATTTTGCAATCCTTTC
>NW_025248372.1:0-2331 GCF_018294505.1 Triticum aestivum | reverse complement strand
CTACATGAGTTTTGAGATACATAATGCCATCTTTACAGTGGTGCAATCCATGTATTTTTGTGCACCTTGTAGTGAGTGAATAGAGCTCGTGAAGTAGGGTACTTGCTGTTACTGTTTTGCTAGGCTGAAACTGTTATACCATGATGCTATGTAAACCTGCTGCTACAAGTCATTCTATGCATAATCTGGAGATGTTCACTAAGGATGTTTTGTTATACATCTCATGATATATCCATCCATACCCCTGGTTGCATTTATAGCCTGTTGTAGCCATGGTTTTCAATAGCGGATAGCGGGCTGGTAGCGGATTGGGGTCCGCGTAGCGGAATGCGGATAGCTGGCGATATTGCGGGTGCTATGTCCGCATAGCGGATTTGTAAAAGCACTAGATTATTGGTTATATTTCTAGATCCTTAACAAAAAATATTAATATTTAATTTGATCAATAGCGGATGCTATTGCGCTAGCGCTATTGCGGACGCAATAGCAGATGCTATCTATGCTATTTGAAACTATGCCTATAGCTGGTTGTAACCTTGCTCTCAAATTGCTAAATAATGTTCCTGTCAGCCTATTAACATTAAGTTCAGTTTTGCCATGTGTTTTCCTAGTGATCCATGCACCCTATGACTATGATATTGCCATTCATATCTCCATAAATGTATATTCTTACTGTTGGTAACCTTGTCATAACATGTATTGCCCTATGGTGAGTGGTACAAGCTCACCAACATACCTACTTATCGTTGTTCCTGCCATGTCTGAATCTGTCTTACCATTTGCCATGTTTGCATGGATGCTACCATCTTTTCTATTGATCTTTGGAATAAGTTCATTAAGGGAGTTTTGTTCTTTGTATTTAATATTAGCATGCCATGCCTTTGATTGCCATGTTAAGATCTTGTAGCATGTTGTTTGATAGCTCTAAACATTGCAACCTGATGTTATTTCTGCTAAGTCTGAAACTGTTATTATTTGCAATCTTGCCATGTCCTTTTGAGCATGTTATAGTGTTTTCTGGAGATAGCTCAGTGTTCATGTTTTGTCATGCTTTACCTGTACGTCATGCCCATGCCTTTTGTTTTCACGTTGAGATGCTGTAGAATATAGTTTTGATGCTTGCTAGATGCCTAGTTGCTGTTTTGGACATCTTGTCCTTTAAACTTATATAGAGTGTATGTGTTGAACCGTTGCTCCATTTTGAGTGTGCTCTATATGAAACTTGCTTGATTTTGCATGAAGTTTCATATTATCATGTTGCATCCTTGTTTTGAGATGTTTGCTTGATGTTTGTATGCATTTTGCATCAATGCCATGTTTAACTTGTTTTGCTCATATCTTCTAGGCCGTAGCTCCGAACTAAATGAACTTTATATGTAACTTGACTAGAATTTCGTGTAGATCATCTTGGTGCATCTTAACTTGCTGTTTAACAACTTGAACATGAGTTTTATTCAGTTCTGTACCAATTTCGAAATTTGCATATGAGGACATACCGGAATTGTTATATGTATTTCCGGCCTCATTTAACCTTGTTTTGATGTGTTGTTCTTGTATGCATCATCTCTTGCCATGAGTAGCTTCATGTAGACTTGTCATGCATCATGCTTGGTTGTGCATCATGTCATGTATATGTGTGGTGTGTTTACCATGTTGTGTGCTTCTTCTCGGTAGTTCCCGTTTCATTGCGATCATGAGGATTCGTTCGTCTACACTTGGTTTGTCTTCGTGGCTTCGTCTTCTTCATGGACTCGTTCTTATTCCTAGCAGGATTTCAGGCAAGATGACCGTCACCTTGGATCTCATTACTATCATTGCTATGCTAGTTGCTTCGTTCTATCGCTATGCTGCGCTACCTATCATTTGCTCTTCAAGCCTTCCAAAACTGCCATGTCAACCTCTAACCTTTTCACCCTTCCTAGCAAACCGTTGCTTGGCTATGTTACCGCTTTGCTCAGCCCCTCTTATAGCGTTGTTAGTTGCAGGTGAAGTTGAAGATTGCTCCTTGGTGGACAGGATTATGTTGGGATATCACAATATCTCTTATTTAATTAATGCATCTATATACTTGGTAAAGGGTGGAAGACTCGGCCTTATGCATGGTGTTTTGTTCCACTCTTGCCGCCCTAGTTTCTATCATACTGGTGTTATGTTCCTTGATTTTGTGTTCCTTACGCGGTTGGGTGATTTATGGGACCCCCTTGACAGTTTGCTTTGAATAAAACTCCTCCAGCAAGGCCCAACCTTGGTTTTACTATTTGCCTCACCACCACCTATACCTTTCCCTATGGTCGGCCAACCCGAGGGTCATCTTTATTTTAGCCCCCCCCC
>NW_025248371.1:0-2331 GCF_018294505.1 Triticum aestivum | reverse complement strand
CCCCCGGCGATTTCCTGGCCATGTCGGCGAGCAGCTAGCACACGTCCACATGCACAGATAGAATTGTTACTTAGTACTACTTGTCACTACTCCCTCCCATCCAAAATAAGTGTCACAGTTTTGAAGTAAGGTTAGTTAAAGTAAAACTTGGTTGAAAACTGCAACACCTATTATGGATCGAAGGAAATAATTTACCACTATCTCCGTCACAAAATAAATATCCTGGTTTTAGTTCAAACCATTATCTAAACTAATACCATGAATCTTATTTTGAACGGAGGTAGTAAAAACGTAGCAATTTGTTGTGCCGGCCGGAGTAGCACCTACCTCAATGCCTGCGTTTTTGCCGAAGCCGAACGTGTGGACAGCGACATTGCCGGGATCGACTGAGAGAGCGTCACCAGTGCCTTCTCTGTCGTCGGTTAAGAAGATGATGTTGGCGGAGCGGCCTTCTGTGTGGATGCGGCTGCGGATAACGGCCAACGCTTCAGTCAAGCCCTTCTCGAGGTTCAGAGAAAGGTTGTCCTGGCCGCTGGCGCTGATGAGGTCCTTGAGATCGGCCTGGCCAGCTCGAGTCATGCATCTCAGCGGGCAGAGACGGCGCTCGACGCCGGCGGTATCCTTTCCGAAGACCATGGAGAGACGATCCATGGGGGTGAGCTTCATGATTAAGAACTCTATCGCCTCCTTAACCTTTGAGAACTTGACATCCCCTCCCTCCCAGCTAAGCTGTATGTCCAACACGACCACCAGATCGAGCCCCTCCCTCGCCATGGCGGAGGATGTGGCGTTGAGCTCCACCATGACCGCAACGGAGTCAGCTGTCAGCGCCACCTCTTTCTTGCCATAGGCCGGCCTTTTCATCCTCACTAGCCCAATCCCAACGTTGTTCTCTGCATATATCATCACATCCACATCTCTAACCAATCAATATGCATATAAATATATATTTTTTCTCGGGCAATTCAATCTGAAAGATCCTTTAATTACTAATGGATCATATATATTTGGATTTTTCTTTTGAGGCATATATATGTTACAATTGATAAGGAAAAAATATATACAGACATATGAAAATGGTATATTAATTGGGCAAGCTACTACGGGATTACAGATCACGGCCAATTTCATTCAACATTTATACATACATACCCGTACCTGCATCTGAAGTTGGAGGTTTCTCATCATCAAAGTACCGCGCCATGCTGCAGACGGGCGAGCGCCGATTCGGGGTGGAGGGTGGGGAGAGAAAAGCTACTATCTTAGCTTCTATGGCAGGCTACACACTAGTTTCGTGTCTGATATGTAGATGTTCGAGCATGCGCGGCTGCCACGGATCAACGCAACTTCTTCGCCGCTACTCCGAACCTTTGGCTTGTGATTGGGCTTTGCTCCAGAATCAAGGTCGGCGGGGAGCCAAACTAGTGAGAACTGGAACGGCAGGGAGCTAAACTGGGCGGAACAAGAGCAGAGGTTGGGCGCCTGCAGATGCACCACTTGGAGCTTAGGATAGAATCTAAAAGATGGAAACAAGGTTGCTGAAGTTTAGTTTCTTGCTTTGTGCTGTTGGTCGGGTCAGGTCCGCATCACAATAGAATATCTAGAGCAGGTGTAGGTGCACGCCCATGTATGTCATGCATCCGGATTTGCATCAAGATCGGTGCTAATAACTTCATAAAAACCTCCTGTTGGTGGGTCGACTTGAGTTTATAGTGCCGTATAAGTCAAGAAAAATAACAGTTTTTTTAAGGGGGGGCTCCCCGGCCTCTGCATTAGAGTGATGCATACGGCCATCTTATTAACCAAATAAACAGGTTCCAAAGTCTCCAACTGACAAAACAAAAAGGAAAGCTCACACAGAGCTAAAAGGGCTAGAAACACCAACTAGCCAAGAAAAGAAGCCACAACCGGCTAGCTAAAGATAGATAGATAAACTAATTGCCTATACTATTACATGACCGCCATCCAAACCGGTTGAAGATATCCCGAGCTACCATCTCCCAGCGGATAGATCCAGTAACCAAATGCTCCCTGACCTCCGTCCGAGTGAGTAGCGACCATGATCGGATCAGTGTCGTGGCTCGGAAAATAACCTGCAAAAAGTGAATACGTGATATTCTGTTAACCAAATAAACACGAATATGTCTCGCTAAGTCAGGCTCAATCCCATTCGATTTTGCATAAACATGACATGGCCTAATGGTGTACATCCCCTGCCATGGCTTGGAGTTTTTTTTGCCAGCCCAAAACACACAAAAAATTGCCAGCTCAAATGGCCATGGCCTAATGAGTCTCTCTTAGATGCTCATAGGATTGGAGTTTTTTTTGCCA
>NW_025248370.1:0-2331 GCF_018294505.1 Triticum aestivum | reverse complement strand
TGGCACTCTGATGTGAGGTCAGGATTAGGAGGCCTGCAACAAAACCTTTCTGAATGAGATGATAGATCGGATTCATAGGCTCGCAATAGCAGCCCTATGTTTATGATTGGAGGGAGTCATGTGGGAAGGTTGGGATTCTTTTTTTTTTTGGAAAAACCCCACCCATATATTAATTAATTGACACAAATGTTCGTACAATCATCCGTTACAGCTCTTGCCACACAGGGCGGAACACTATTAACAAGAATATCATCAGATCTATTTATAAAACTAAATTTTGCAATCTCATGCGCTGCCATATTTGCCTTCCTGTTAATCTTGGTGATTTTTAAAGAACTCATCATCTTGAAGACACTCAACGCTTCCTTCTTCAAATCAACAAGTTTTGACCTGTCCAGGTTATCATTTGCAAAAACCGAGCCACAAAAGAGCAGTCAGTTTCCAAAAAAATGGGCTTGTGAAGAGTGATACCAATGTAAAGGCCTGAGATGGTTGCTCGAAGTTCCGCTTCCTCAACACTAAGACAAGTACCAATATAATCCCAAGAAGAAACAAGAACTTCTCCAGAATGATTTCTAACAACCACCCCGACGCTCGCTGCGCTAATAGCCTCCACAAAACTTGCATGAACATTAATCTTGAGGAATTCCGGAGTGGGAGGCAGCCATGGAACACAAATCCTCTCCACATTACTAATGGGTTGTAAACCATCAATCACACACTTACCTTGGTTGGATTTTTCGACCCACCAACCACCCACCTAGTTGCCAATGTTGAAGACCTAACCGAGGTCCTACTGACGGTGTTATACCATGCAACCAACTTAACCTCCAAGTTGTGCAGCGGCAACCCTAGATTGGTTTCTCTCTGTAAAACCCTAGTCTCCTCGAGTATATAAGGGGAGGCTAGGGAGCTCTCATTCCCATTTACTGACGTAGAAACAGCTCATAGTCCACTGATCATAGTCATTCGGCTTTGCAAGTATCAATCATAGTCATCTGGGCCCACAAGTATCAATCTTAGTCGTCAGGCCCCGCAAATACTAATCATAGTCGTCCTGGTCCAGAAATAACAATCTTAGTCTTCCAGACCCGCAAGTAACAATCTTGGTCGCTCGGGCCGGGCCCAGAAGTATCAATCATAGTCGTCCGAGCACACTAAAAAAACTCTAATTTCCTAAAAACATTTCACACGTTTACGCCGAAAATACTATTTCCCTCTGTTTTTTTCCAAAAATTTCTACCCTTGCTGGCTGATGGCGCCACCGGCGTTCGGTAAAAAACAAAAAAAATACAAAAATCTCCCCCACGATCTTATCCCGCCCGTAGCAACCGCCCCTCCCCCAAAATTTCCTGCTCCTCTCCCCATCCCCCATTGTCGCTACCCACCAGATCGGAGGTCCTCCTGCTCCAGCCAGGTCGAACGCCGCCCCCTCCTCATCTGCGGTATCCCGGCGGCCGCCTCACTCACAACCTTCTCCTCCGTGGCTCAATCCGCTCGAACGCCTCCGCGAACCCTAGGCGAGAACGGCGGCGGCGGCCCCGGGGACGGAGGCCGCCGCATCGGCGGGAGAACATATTGGTGCGCCGCCTCGTCCTCCACGAATCCGGCAGAGGAACATACTGGTGCGCCGCCACCTCATGGCGGAGGAGACGGGCGCCACTGTCCTGTCGGCGCCGTACTGCCTCATCCCTAGGGTTCGGGTGGCCTCGTCGCCGTCTTTTGCTCCGCCGGTGACGCCTCACGGTCTGGCCACGTACCCCCCATCCTTTACATCTTCCCCTTAGATCTACATATTCCTTTCTTTTTGCAAGTGCAAGGAAGTTGATGTGTGTGGTGCGTTCTTGCAGTGGGATTTATTGTTTTCTGCTGTGCTGGATAGAAAGGTCAGTTTGTTGAATCTTATCTTCAAATCTTCGTAGGTTTTTGTCTAGCATTGAATTGCATGTCTGAACTCTGAACAATCGTAATTACAGTACCATCCAACCCAGTACTACAACTTTGAAAGGAAACCACTAGTTGACTGAATTGTGTAGCTGATTGCAACTCCACACATATCTATCAGCTGCTTGTTTCTGATAGTTGGGAACTTTGGATTATCTAAAGCATCAAATGAATGTGAAGTTACTTATTTACTGCTAACTATTCAACACTCATAAAGGTTCAGTTTATATTGTTCTGCACTGATGGTGTATGTGTTATGCATTGTGTAATTTTAATACCATGCCATTTGATTTCCTATAGTTCCCATTCACTGATCCAGTCATGCCATGATGCCTTCTTTCTTGTTGTATGTGTAAGTCCAGTACCAGAGTTATTCCTTTTAATCAA
>NW_025248369.1:0-2331 GCF_018294505.1 Triticum aestivum | reverse complement strand
GGGATCACATCATTAGGAGAATGATGTGATGGACAAGACCCAATCCTAAGCCTAGCACAAGATCATGTAGTTCGTATGCTAAAGCTTTTCTAATGTCAAGTATCATTTCCTTAGACCATGAGATTGTGCAACTCCCGGATACTGTAGGAGTGCTTTGGGTGTGCCAAACGTCACAACGTAACTGGGTGGCTATAAAGGTACACTACGGGTATCTCTGAAAGTGTCTGTTGGGTTGGCACGAATCGAGATTGGGATTTTGTCACTCCGTGTAAACGGAGAGGTATCTCTGGGCCCACTCGGTAGGACATCATCATAATGTGCACAATGTGACCAAGGGGTTGATCACGGGATGATGTGTTACGGAACGAGTAAAGAGACTTGCCGGTAACGAGATTGAACAAGGTATCGGTATACCGACGATCGAATCCCGGGCAAGTACCATACCGCTAGACAAAGGGAATTGTATACGGGATCGATTGAGTCCTTGACATCGTGGTTCATCCGATGAGATCATCGTGGAACATGTGGGAGCCAACATGGGTATCCAGATCCCGCTGTTGGTTATTGACCGGAGAACATCTCGGTCATGACTACATGTCTCCCGAACCCGTAGGGTCTACACACTTAAGGTTCGATGACGCTAGGGATATAAAGGAAGCTTGTATGTGGTTACCGAATGTTGTTCGGAGTCCCGGATGAGATCCCGGACGTCACGAGGAGTTCCGGAATGGTCCGGAGGTAAAGATTTATATATAGGAAGTCCTGTTTCGGCCATCGGGACAAGTTTCGGGGTCATCGGTATTGTATCGGGACCACCGGAAGGGTCCCGGGGGCCCACCGGGTGGGGCCACCTGCCCCGGGGGGCCACATGGGCTGTAGGGGGTGCGCCTTGGCCTACATGGGCCAAGGGCACCAGCCCCTAGAGGCCCATGCGCCAAGAGAAGAGAAAAAGGGGAGAGTCCTAAAGGGGGAAGGCACCTCCGAGGTGCCTTGGGGAGGATGGACTCCTCCCCACCCTTAGCCGCACCCTTCCTTGGAGGAGGGGGCAAGGCTGCGCCCTTCCCCTCTCCCTTGGCCCTATATATAGTGGGGAAAAGGAGGAGCAATCATACCTAAGGCCTTTGGTTGCCTCCCTCTCCCTCCCGTGACACATCTCCTCTCCCGTAGGTGCTTGGCGAAGCCCTGCAGGATTGCCACGCTCCTCCATCATCACCACGCCGTTGTGCTGCTGCTGGATGGAGTCTTCCTCAACCTCTCCCTCTCTCCTTGCTGGATCAAGGCGTGGGAGACATCGTCGAGCTGTACGTGTGTTGAACGCGGAGGTGCCGTCCGTTCGGCACTTGATCATCGGTGATCTGAATCACGACGAGTATGACTCCATCAACCCCGTTCACTTGAACGCTTCCGCTTAGCGATCTACAAGGGTATGTAGATGCACTCTCCTTCTACTCGTTGCTGGTCTCTCCATAGATAGCTCTTGGTGATTCGTAGGAAAATTTTGAATTTCTGCTACATTCCCCAACAGTGGCATCATGAGCTAGGTCTATTGCGTAGATTCTTTGCACGAGTAGAACACAAAGTAGTTGTGGGCGTTGATGTTGTTCAATATGCTTACCGTTACTAGTCCAATCTTGTTTCGACGGTATTGTGGGATGAAGCGGCCCGGACCGACCTTACACGTACTCTTACGTGAGACAGGTTCCACCGATTGACATGCACTTTGTGCATAAGGTGGCTAGCGGGTGCCAGTCTCTCCCACTTTAGTCAGAACGGATTCGATGAAAAGGGTCCTTATGAAGGGTAAATAGCAATTGGCATATCACGTTGTGGTTTTGCGTAGGTAAGAAACGTTCTTGCTAGAACCCATAGCAGCCACGTAAAACATGCAAACAACAATTAGAGGACGTCTAACTTGTTTTTGCAGGGTATGCTATGTGATGTGATATGGCCAAAGGATGTGATGAATGAATATATGTGATGTATGAGATTGATCATGTTCTTGTAATAGGATTCACGACTTGCATGTCGATGAGTATGACAACCGGCAGGAGCCATAGGAGTTGTCTTTATTTATTTGTGACCTGCGTGTCAACTTAAACGTCATGTAATTACTTTACTTTATTGCTAACCGTTAGCCATAGTAGTAGAAGTAATAGTTGGCGAGGCAACTTCATGAAGACACGATGATGGAGATCATGATGATGGAGATCATGGTGTCATGCCGGTGACGATGATGATCATGGAGCCCCGAAGATGGAGATCAAAAGGAGCAAAGTGATGATGGCCATATCATGTCACTATTTGATTGCATGTGATGTTTATCATGTTTAT
>NW_025248368.1:0-2331 GCF_018294505.1 Triticum aestivum | reverse complement strand
CCGAGAACCACCGCCGCCGCCGACGGGCATCACCGTAGCCACTGGCCTCCCCTCGCCTCCCCGACCCGCTTCCGAGCTCCGCCACAACCCCCTCCACCTCCTCGTTGAGCTACGGACCTCCCGGACCTGCTGCAACGCCGCCACCATCGCCGTTTCCATCGCCGGCCGCCGAGGATCTTCATCGTCAATACACCACCATCGTCGCGTCCCCGAGCCGGCTAACCACCCCTACGGCACCGCTGTGAGCTCCCACGCCTCCCCTCCCTCTTTCCCCCTTCGATCTCGCCCTGTAGCTTCGATTCCACCGGAGCCGCGAGCTCGGCTCCGCCGGCGATGTCGCCGCCGTCGTTGCAGGTCACCAAACTCGCGTCCGAGCACGACCTCGAGCTCGTGGATCTCCCAGGAGCCCGCCCAGCCTCTCAGCTCGCTCGCTCACTAAGCGTAGCCCCGTGCCCGCGCTGGCCCGAACTCCGGTCGCCGCCGCGGACCCCGTTCCGGTGAGCTCGAGCCACCTCAGCCCCTGCCGTTTGCTCAAATGGATGCGGACGACTCCCAGCTACGCGTAGCTGCCCTCCGCCGGCCATTTGGTCGCCGGAGGAGGAATTCCGACCCCCTCCGCCGTCTCGGGCTTCACCGGCGACGAGCCGCCGGCGTGTTAGCCTCGGCTGACCAGGGGTTTGACCTCCCCTAGGTCCATGACAGGTGGGCCCGGCCCCTGCTAACTTTGGTTAAGTTAATAACTACTTTTAGTTAAGCCACTGACCCACTGACAGTAGGCCCCACCCCTGGTCAAACCCCAGTCAGCGCTGGGTTTGACCGGGATTAACTCCTGTGACACTGACATATGGGGCCCACAGGTCAGATTTGACCTGGACAACGCTGTTGACTTGCTGACGTCACTGTGAAGTCATGCTGACGCAGTAATTCTTTTCTGGATTTAATTATATTCAGGAAATTCAGAAAATAACTAAAACTTCTAAAAATCATAGAAAATTAACCGTAACTCCAAATTAAATAATTTATATATGAAAAATTATCAGAAAAATTCAAGGAATCCATCTGTACCTTTTTCATGCATGTTAGAACAACTTATAGCTGCTGTTTAGCACAAATCAATTAAAGGGCATTTATTTAATCACATATGGAGTTTGAATTTGAATTTTGTATTCAAACCAACTCCATTTAATCTGGTTTTAGTTGCATTAGCCCAACACACATTCATTTTGCCATGTCATGATCATGCATCATATTGTGCATTGCATTGATTGTGTTCCTTTCTGTGTTGCCGGTATTTGTCCCCTCTCGATAGACGTGATACCGATGACGTGATCGTTGACACTGATGAAGACTCAATGTTATCTTCAGAAGTGCCAGGCAAGCAAAACCCCCTTGTTCATTCCGATAAAATCCCACTCTCTCGCTCCTGCTCTCTTTTACTGCATTAGGACAACATCGATTCATCTGTTACTTGCTGCGGTAGCTGAACCCCTTTATCCTCTGCATGACCTGTCATTCCACAGTAAATAGATGAAACCCACTAGCATGAGTAGGAGTTGTTTGAGCCCTATTGTGCCTACTCATTCATGTTTGTTTGTCATGCCTGCTACTGCTTAGAGTTGAGTCAGGTCTGATTCATCGGGGATGAATCAGAGGTGTGTGAACATGTCCTACTGTGTGTGAGATAAGTGTGTGAACACGATTTGGTAAAGGTAGCGGTGAGAGGCCATGTAGGAGTACATGGTGGGTTGTCTCATTGCAGCCGTCCTCAGGAACTGAGTTCTGTGTTTGTGATCCATGATTCAGCTACTACCACGCATTGGGTCCGAAACCAATGGACCCTCTCGGCTTCTTAATCACCCTTGTCCTCTGTCCAGGAGTTGCAAGTAGTTTCTGGTGTTTGTAGTATGCTGGAGGCCGTGGACAGCGCTGACCGTAGGGGTGGGCTGTGATGCGGTAGGCACGTGGCCGGGTAAACCGGGCACCCGTTTGGTGTCACGGAACCCTGTACACATCGTTTGGGGCTGTGAGCGAAACTCCGGCCGGATCTCCTCATGGATGGAACCCGAATAGGCGATAAACCTGGACTAGAGACTTGAGTGTTTAGGCAGGCCGTGGCCGACACCCACGTTGGGCTTCCGCTTGAAGGTTGCCGAGTACATGTCGTGTAAACGGCGGTAAGTGGTGAGAGCGTGTGTGAAGAAGTACACCCCTGCAGGGTTAATATGATCTATTCGAATAGCCGTGTCCACGGAAAAGGACTTCTGGGTTGCTTATATCAGTTCATAGACAAGTGAAAGTGGATACTCTAAAATACGCAAGATAAGCGTGAGT
>NW_025248367.1:0-2331 GCF_018294505.1 Triticum aestivum | reverse complement strand
CCGGTAGAGCTGCGCTTGACGAACTCGTTGTTGATGATGCTGTACGCGGATGCCCTGCGCTGAACTTGCCGAGCTTCGGTCTCGTCCATGGGAGAACCCCGTTCTCTAGAAATTCTGATATCGGCAGGGCCCAAGATGGGGCCGCGACCACTGTGAAGATGGCCACCTGGGTGGGTTCTGAGTCGGAGGCCCCTAGGCTAGGTTGAGCAGCCCTCGGGTTGGGGACGGCGATGGCCGGGTCCGGGGTGATGGTGGCCGGGTTGAGCTGAGCAGTCCCCGGGCCGGGTTCAGCAGCCCCCGGGCCGGCTTGCGGTGTGGCCGGGTCGTCTGGGACGTGGATGGACTCGGAGTCCGCCGATGGCTTGACGGACGGCTTGCGCAGGTGCTCGAGGGAGACGCCGGACGGGATGGCTTGACGTGATGAGGCGATCTTGGCGAGCGTGTCGGCTGCTTCGTTCTCCGCGCGCGGGACGCGGAGGAACTCGCAGCTCTCGAAAGATCCGGACAGCTTCTGGACGAGGAAGCGGTAGCTTGCCATGTTGGAGTCGCAGGCATCCCATTCGTCGGAACACTGATGCACCACCAGGTCTGATTCGCCGTAGCACAGGATGCGCCGGATGCCGAGTTCCTTGGCAAGTTGGAGGCCGTGCACAAGGGCTTCATATTCGGCGACGTTGTTGGAGGCGGCGAAGTGGATATGGAGCGCGTAGCGAAGCTGGTCGCCCTACGGAGATGACAGTATGATGCCGGCCCCCAAGCCGAGTCGCATCTTGGACCCGTCGAAGTGCATGCGCAAGTGCGTCGAGTCGGGAGGCAGCGGCAAGTACTGGGTCTCGGTCCAGTCGACGAGGAAGTCGGCCAGGGCTTGGGACTTGATCATGGTGCGGGGCTCGTAGAGGATGGTGTGACCGGCTAGCTGGATCGCCCACTTGGTGACCCGGCCAGAGGCGTCCCGACACCCGATGATTTCTTCGGTAGGAGCCGTGCTGACGACGGTGACGACGTGCTCTTGAAAGTACTGCTTCAGCTTCTTGGCGGTGAGGTACACGTCGTAACACATCTTCTGGTAGTGTGGGTAGTTCTGCTTGGAGATGGAGAGCACCTCGCTCAGGTAGTAGACTGGTCGTTGGACGGCTTGGATCTTGCCCTTCTCTGGTCGCTCGACCACAAGCACCGTCCTGACCGCCCGCGAGGTCGCACCTATGTAGAGCAACAACGGCTCCTTGTCGGTTGGCGCGGCCAGGACTGGTGCGGTGGAGAGCATGCGCTTAAGGTCTTGGAAGGCCTCACCTGCCTTGCCGTTCCACTCGAACGGGCTTGTTTTCTTCATCAGCTGGTACAGGGGTAGCGCCCTCTCGCCCAGCCGGCTTAGAAACCGGCTGACCGAGGCCAAGCATCCGGTGAACTTCTGGACATCGCGCAGCTGAGCTGGCTTGCGCATATGCTTGATGGCCTTGGTCTTCTCCGAGTTTGCCTCAACGCTGCGTTCCGAGATGAGAAAGCCGAGTAGCTTTCCGGCTGGGACGTCGAAGACGCACTTTTCCGGGTTGAGCTTGACCTTGTATTTGCAGAGGTTTGCGAATGTTTGCTTCAAATCGTTGAGGAGCGTGAGGTGCTGCTTGGTCTTCACCATGATGTCGTCCACGTACACGTGGATGTTGCGGCCGAGTTGCGGCAGCAGGCATTTCTACATGCAGCGTCGGAAGGTGGCGCCGGCGTTCTTCAAGACGAACGACATAGTGATGTAGCAATACGCCCCAAAGGGCGTGATGAATGACGTCTACAGGGCATCGGCCAGGTCCAGCTTGATCTGGTGATAGCCGGAGTAAGCGTCCAGGAAGGACAGGAGCTCGCACCCGGCGGTCGAGTTGATGACTTAGTCGATCCGCGGGAGAGCGAACGGATCCTTGGGACATGCCTTGTTAAGGCTGGTGTAGTTGATACACATGCGCCAGGTCTTGTTCTTCTTCAGGACGAGGACTGGATTGGCCAGCCACTCGGGGTGAAACACTTCCATTATGAAGCCGGCCGCCAAAAGCTTGGCGACCTCTTCACCAATGGTTCTTCTCTTCTCTTCAGAAAATCGTCGGAGGGGTTGACGGACAGGCTTGGCGTCCTTGCGGACGTGAAGTTTGTGCTCGGCGTACTTCCTCGGGATACCCGACATGTCCTTGGGGGTCGATGCGAAGATATCTCGATTCTCATGGAGGAAGTCGACGAGCTCGCCTTCCTATTTGCTGTCGAGGCGGGCGCCTACGACAACGTACTTGCTACAGCTAGGGTCTTCCGGGTTGAGATTCACTCTCTTGGTCTCCTTGGAGGGCTTGAAAC
>NW_025248366.1:0-2331 GCF_018294505.1 Triticum aestivum | reverse complement strand
ACATCATGTGAAGAAGCAAAAACTTAGGCTCAACCGGTACTAACCGATAATTGTTGAAAAAGAAAGGTCGGATGCCTACCGGGGCATCCCCAAGCTTAGATGCTTGAGACTTCTTGAAATATTATATTGGGGTGCCTTGGGCATCCCCAAGCTCGAGCTTTTGTGTCTCCTTAATTCCTCTCATATCACGGTTTTCCTAAATCTCAAAAGCTTCATCCACACAAAAACTCAACAAGAACTCGTGAGATAAGTTAGTATAAACCAATGCAAAAACCTTATCATTCTCTAACGTAGAAAATCACTAAAATTATTATTCAACATTGCACACTAAATTCCTCTGCATATTTAATACTCATATCCTCAAACAGAATCATTAAACAAGCAAGCATATGCAAACATAATAGCAATCTGCCAAAACAGTACAGTCTGTAAAGAATGCAAGAGTATCAATACTTATTAAACTCCAAAGATTATGAAAAATTACCACACTGTAGAAAATTTATCAGAGCTTATTTTGCAAGTTTCAACATTTTATCACATTCTAACTTTTCTAGGGAATTTTTGCAACAGCGGTAAACTTTCTGTTTTCAAACAGCAACATGTAGACTTGTAAAATAAGCATAGTAAAGGATATCAGTGCCACTTTTATTGAAATAAAAGATGCAAAAAATTATTCTAAATAACAGCAAGAAAATCCTAACAAAATAAATTGATGCTCCAAGCAAAACACATATCATGTGATGAATGAAAACATAGCTCCAAGTGAGGTTACCGATAATGTTGGAGCCGAAAGAGGGGATGCCTTCCGGGGCATCTCCAAGCTTAGTTGCTTGGATCTTCCTTGAATATTACCTTAGGGTGACTTGGGAATCCCCAAGCTTAGGGTCTTGCCACTCCTTATTCTCCTCATATCGACATCTCACCCAAAACTTGAAAACTTCAATCACACAAAACTTAACGGAACTTTGTGAGATAGGTTAGTATGATAAAGAGCAAACCATTTCACTTTCGTTCTGTCAAAGACAAGATTCATAATTGTTTCCACACAATTCCTACTGCAGCATATCATTTCCACAATTTATATTGAGCAATATAAGCCATAGAAACTAGAAAACAAGCAAACAATGCATTGAAAACAGAATCTGTAAAAAACAGAACAACATGTAGTAATTTGTACTCTAACCATACTTCTGCTACTCCAAAAATTCTGAAAATTTAGGAAAGCCTGGGAAATTTGTCTATTAATCTTCTGCGAAAAGAATAAGCATTTTATCACACTTCTGTTAAAAATTATAATTGTTTCCTGAGCGCAAAAGTTTCTATTTTTCAGCAAGATCAAATCAACTATCACCGTAAGCCATCCCAAAGGTCTTACTTGGCACTTTATTGAAATGAAAGCAAGAAAACATGATTAATACATTAGTTTAATCATTTGAAGACACAAAAATAGTAGGGGTAGTTGGGTTGTCTCCCAACAAGCGCTTTTCTTTAATGCCTTTTAGCTAGGCATGATGATTTCAATGATGCTCACATAAAAGATAAGAAATGAAACATGAAGAGAGCATCATGAAACATATGACTAGCACATTTAAGTCTAACCCACTTCCTATGCATAGGGATTTTATGAGAAAACAACTTACGGGAACAAGAATCAACTAGCATAGGAAGGCAAAACAAGCAAAACTTCAAGATCGTTAACACATAGAGAGAAAACTTGATATTATTGCAATACCTACAAGCAAATGTTACTCTCTCATAATAATTTTCAGTAGCATCATGAATGAATTCAACAATATAACTATCACATAAAGCATTCTTTTCATGATCCACAAGCATAGAAATTGTATTACTCTCCACATAAGCATATTTATTCTCATGAATAGTAGTGGGAGCAAACCCAACAAAATAACTATCATGAGAGTGAAAATTAAAATCATGATGACATGTTTCATGGTTATAATTATTCTTTATAGTATACATGTCATCACCATAATCATCATAGATAGCAACTTTGTTATCATAGTCAATTTAAGCCTCATCCAAAATGGTGGATTCATCACTAAATAAAGTCATGACCTCTCCAACTCCACTTTCATCATTATAATCATCATAAATAGGATGCATGAAATCATTATAACAAAATTCCACATCAAAACTTGGGGGACTAAAAATATCATCTTCATCAAACATAGCATCCCCAAGCTTATGGCTTTGCATATCATTAGCATCATGGATATTCAAAGAATTCATACTAACAACATTGCAATCATGCTCATCATTTATACCAAACATTCTATTGAATTCTTCTTCTATCAATTGAGCATTATTTTC
>NW_025248365.1:0-2331 GCF_018294505.1 Triticum aestivum | reverse complement strand
CAATCATAGCAATTCACCAATTACCGAAAGGACAATGAAAATCTACTCAGACATCATAGGATGGCAACACGTCATTGGATAATAATATGAAGCATAAAGCACCATGTTCAAGTAGAGGGTACAGCGGACCGCTGTAGATAGATGGGGGGAGGTGATGGAGATGTTGGTGAAGATGACGGAGGTGTTGGTGTAGTACACGGTGATGATGATGGCCCCAACGGCGTTCCGGCTCCACCGGGAGCGAGGGGGAGAGAGCCCCCCTTCTTATTCTTCTTCCTTGACCTTCTCCCTAGATGGGAGAAGGGTTTCCCCTCTGGTCCATGGTCTCCATGACGTGGGAGGGGCGAGAGCCCCTCGGAGATTGGATCCGTCTCTCTGTTTCTGCGTTCCTGGTTTTGCCCTTTCACCGTTTCTTCTATTCCCGGATATCCGTAACTCCGAATGGATTGAAACTTTCAATACAATTTGTTTCCGGATATTAGCTTTCTTGCGGCGAAAGAAGGGCAGCAATCGCGTTACGGGGTGTCCACGAGGGTCAGGGGCGCGCCCACCCCCTGGGGCACGCCCCCTGCCTCGTGGGCCCCTCGAGCATCATCTCACGGTTATTCTTCTTCCCACAATTCATAAATATTCCAAAAAAATCTCCGTCTGTTTTTATCCCATTTGGACTTCGTTTGATATGGGTTTTCAACGGCACAAAAAACATGCAACAAACAGGAACTAGCACTGGGCACTGGATCAATATGTTAGTCCCAAAAATAGTATAAAAAGTTGTCAAAAGTATATGAAAGTTGTATAATATTAGCATGGAACAATCAAAAATTATAGATATTACGAAGACGTATCAAGGACCCATGCACCGCCTCCGCCAATGGTAGCTACGTCGTAGGAGGGCCTCTCTAAGGAAGAAGGTAGTAGCCACGGCTCGCCTCGGTCAGAGAAGCCGAGCCGTGTCGTAAGCTGCCTCTGTGTTGCCAGCCGATGTGCCGGCCAAGGCTGTGCAGGAGAAAGAGACCTTGTCGGGGTCATGGGCCACACATTATCGCATCGCCGCAAGCTTCAGCTCTGCAGCCGTACCGAGCGCTGGTCGTTTGAGAGCCTGATGGTGGAAGGCACTCATGAGTACGGGGTTGTGGATTGTGTGCCACCACCCACGCTTGTGGGGAAATTGTCGTCAAGGCCGATGGTGCTCCATTCATCTCTTGCCTTCGATCTTATGAAGTGATTCGTCCAAATACATCAATTGCTAGGTAATAGTTCTTTGAACCGAGGTGATACATATTTTGAAGTCCTTCCTCTGGTCCATTTTACTCCGCATATAAGATTTGTCTGAAGTTCTTCATAAAGTTTGTCCATATTTATATGAAGAAAATATCAATATCTACAATACTAAAGTTATACAATATAAAAATTAAATTCATGGCCCAACTAATGATATTGATTTTGTATTATGAATGTTGACAACTTTTTCTATAAAGTTGGTCAAACTTTACGCAGTTTGACTTCAGAGAAATCTCATATGAAGAGTAAAAAGGACTCGTGAGAGTGTAAAGGGAATGAAACTATAAACAATATCCCATCCATGGAATGAAGCATCATAGATCACATCAACAAATAGACCCTCAAGAGAGAATCATCAACAAATAATAGATAATGTTGCTTAGCTGTTGTTTTTTAAATATTTTTGTAACATATTATAATACATTTATGTGGTCGTTAATTTTATGTGAAGATGTGTCTATGGATCATGTGTTACACGTGTGCTCACATCATTGGGCATCAGACACATTTAAATGACTCGCTATAAAAACTCAGGGGCCAAGTAAATTTAAAATAGATATTTTTATTATAGATTATGATACGAAAGTTGCACGTGCACACTCATACCAGTGATAAGAAAAGAGCCAACAACGTTTTATACTTGATGAGAGAAAGTAGCTAGCACCAATCTCAGACATACATTGAACGGTAGATTCCTTGACTTCACATTTTACATGGCGTGCACAATAGAAAACTGCACTCTGCTCAAGTGGAATTCTTCGAGCTTTGTTTGCAAATCTTATTTTCACATTCTTTAGAACATTTTTGAAGAGAAACATTATTTTTGCTAAGCTGTTGGCTAGTTTCTTTTTAGTGTTATAAGTTTCTTTTTTCTGAGAAACGAGTGTTATAAGCTGACTTTTTTTTGAGTGCTATAAGCTGATGACTACTACCCAGTTTTTTGTTTGTTTTTTGAGATCAGCTTTTTTTAGGGATGTTTTTTGAGATCAGCTGGACGACTAGTTTTTCTTTTTAGACAAAGCTGGACGACTGAGATTCTTTTTTTTTTTT
>NW_025248364.1:0-2332 GCF_018294505.1 Triticum aestivum | reverse complement strand
AAGTGTCCAATGCCTGATACTCTCCACGAAGACGTGTCAGAGCAGCATGAGCCGCATCGTGGACTGCCATCTCGATGGTCACTCCAACACCATGAGCGGTGTGCAGCACGGTAGTGGACTCATACTCCCGAGAGTAGAGGTGGACGATGGCACGGTACTGCTCCTGGTTAAAGTCCTGGTACTCCTCGTAGACGGTGTACTCAGGGTGCCAGCGATAACCCAGATAGGTCATCATATCAGCTAGCACAGCAGGTGATCCTGAGGCACCAATGGCCGCAGTGTGGCGCACGACCTGCCTCGCGGGTTCCATCTGAAAACAAAGATGTTTCAATGGAGTCAAATGACAACACGGGCATTATTCAAAATGCTATCCTACAGAATAACTATGTCTTATCCAACTTCGGGGTGAACGTGGTAACGGGATCCTAATGTTAGAGTTAGTAAATTCGTTTAACCCGAGTAGAAAAGAGTTCAGAGTCCCAGAGTAAAGGTCGAGGAGTAAAAGATCCTAGTACCACCCAATGGCGACGTGTGCCCGTAAGACACACAGCCATGTTAGTAAAAGTTTTGCAATGTCTAGACTCGACTTCGGCCAAGGAGTTGGAAGGGGGATTCCTACAGGCAGTCGGCTCTGATACCAACTTGTGACTCCCCCGATTCAATCGTACACTAATCATGCACGCAAATGTGTACGATCAAGATCAGGGACTCACGGGAAGATATCACAACACAACTCTACAAATAAAATAAGTCATACAAGCATCATAATACAAGCCAGGGGCCTCGAGGGCTCGAATACAAGTGCTCGATCATAGACGAGTCAGCGGAAGCAACAATATCTGAGTACAGACATAAGTTAAACAAGTTGGCCTTAAGAAGGCTAGCACAAACTGGGATACAGATCGAAAGAGACGCAGGCCTCCTGCCTGGGATCCTCCTAAACTACTCCAGGTCGTCGTCAGCGGGCAGCACGTAGTAGTAGGCACCTCCGGTGTAGTAGGGGTCGTCGTCGACGGTAGCGTCTGGCTCCTGGACTCCAGCATCTGGTTGCGACAACCAGAAAGAAAGGAAAGGGGAAAAAGGGGGGAGAAAGCAACCGTGAGTACTCATCCAAAGTACTCGCAAGCAAGGAACTACACTACATATGCATGGGTATATGTGTAAGGAGGCCATATCAGTGGACTGAACTGCAGAATGCCAGAATAAGAGGGGGATAGCTAGTCTTATCGACGACTACGCTTCTGGTGACCTTCGTCTTGCATCAAGTATAAGAGAGTAGATTGAAATCCTCCAAGTAGCATCTCCAAGTAACATCTCATAGCATAATCCTACCCGGCGATCCCCTCCTCATATCCCTGAGGTAGAGCGACCACCGGTTGTATCTGGCACTTGGAAGGGTGTGTTTTATTAAGTGTCCGGTTCTAGTTGTCATAAGGTCAAGGTACAACTCCAAGTCGTCCTGTTACCGAAGATCACGGCTATTCGAATAGATTAACTTCCCTGCAGGGGTGCACCACATAGCCCAACACGCTCGATCCCATTTGGCCGGACACACTTTCCTGGGTCATGCCCGGCCTCGGAAGATCAACACGTCGCAGCCCCACCTAGGCAAAACAGAGAGGCCAGCACGCCGGTCTAAACCTAAGCGCGCAGGGGTCTGGGCCCATCGCCCTGAGCACACCTGCACGTTGCGAGGGCGGCCGAAAGCAGACCTAGCCTAGTGGCGTTCCAGTCCAATTCGGCACGCGCCGCTCCGTCGCTGACGTCTGAAGTGCTTCGGCTGATACCAGGACGTCGGGATACCCATAACTACTCCCACGTAGATGGGGTCTGGGCCCATCGCCCTGAGCACACCTGCACGTTGCGAGGGCGGCCGAAAGCAGACCTAGCCTAGTGGCGTTCCAGTCCAATTCGGCGCGCGCCGCTCCGTCGCTGACGTCTGAAGTGCTTCGGCTGATACCACGACGTCGGGATACCCATAACTACTCCCACGTAGATGGTTAGTGCGTATAGGCTCGTAGCCAGACTCAGATCAAATACCAAGATCTCGTTAAGCGTGTTAAGTATCCGCGAACGCCGAACAGGGCCAGGCCCACCTGTCTCCTAGGTGGTCTCAACCTGCCCTGTCGCTCCGCCACAAAAGATCCACACAGAGGGCCGTCGGGACAAAGGTCCTTTCAGCCCCCAATCCGTGAATCACTCGCGGGTACTCTTCGAGCTGACCCGACTTTAGTCACCATCTGTATAGTATGTATGTATGTATAGTATATACCCGTGATCACCTCCCAGGTGATCACGGCCCGATAGTATAGCAAGGCAGACTGACAAGAAT
>NW_025248363.1:0-2332 GCF_018294505.1 Triticum aestivum | reverse complement strand
GTGGCTCAGCTAGATTTTGGCCCTAAAAATGCAATATTCGAGAAGCCAAAAGAACCAGTAACGCATCTGAAACCGTTATATCTCAGAGGTCATATCAATGGGTCACCGCTCACTCGGATGCTTGTGGATGGAGGTGCTGTGGTAAATCTTATGCCCTATTCGGTCTTCAAGAAATTGGGTTTGCCTGATGAAGAATTGATCAAGACCAATATGGTGCTCAACGGGTTTGAAGGCAAAGAGAGAACTGAAGCCAAAGGTGTGATGTATGTGGAGCTTACAGTCGGAAGCAAAACTTTGGCTACTGCATTCTTTGTCGCTGAGGTGCAAGGTAACTACAACATTATACTAGGCCGTGATTGGGTTCATGCAAACCAGTGCGTGCCATCCACTATGCACCAGTTTTTGATTCAGTGGGTTGACGATGAAGTGGAAGTCATTCATGCGGATAACTCGACCTGTGTTGCTTTGGCCGATGCATCGGTGGATTGGCAACATCCCAATGCTACTTGCTTGACGGGACGTGACTTATCAGAGTTTGATTTTCTCAGCGCGACCAAGAATGGTTTTGTGCCCGTGTCTTTAAAGCCGACTGAATGCAATCGGCTCCAAGGTATGATATGTTTAAATGGATCCTAGTTCCGAGTGGTTACAAAAACGTCTTGCAAAATATCGGTCCAGCGAGAACGATATGTATGAGTCTATTGAGGAGTTGGATGACATGGATAAACTTGGACAAGGTTTTACATCAGCCGATCCGTTAGAAGAGGTAGATATCGGAGATGGATCAGTCAGTCGACCGACATTTATAAACAAAAATTTGAAAGCCGATCGTAAAGCTAAATTAATCGAGCTATTGAAAGAATATGTTTGTTGCTTTGCATGGGAATATCATGAGATGCCAGGGTTGAGCCGAGAGCTAGTGGAGCATCGGTTGCCTATAAAGGCCGGTTTTAGACCTTATAAACAGTCGGCCAGAAAGTTTAATCCGAAAACATATGACCGGATCAAGGAAGAGATCGGTCGACTGCTTGAAGCTAAATTCATTCGACCTTGCAGGTATGCCGAGTGGATTTCTAACATTGTCCCAGTGGAGAAGAAGGGATCCGGCAAGTTGAGGGTGTGCATTGACTTCAGAGATGTGAATAGGGCTACACCCAAAGATGAGTATCCCATGCCAATAGCCGATATGCTTATTAATGATGCTTCTGGACATAAGGTTATTAGCTTTCTAGATGGTAATGCCGGATACAATCAGATTTTTATGGCCGAAGAGGACATGTACAAAACAGCTTTCCGGTGTCCTGGTTTCCTTGGTTTATTCGAGTGGACAGTGATGACATTCGGATTGAAAAATGCTGGGGCCACATATCAAAGGGCTATGAATTTGTTTTTTCATGATTTACTCGGTGTCATACTTGAAGTTTATATTGATGATATTGTTGTCAAATCGGATGCTTTTGAATCCCACTTGGCCGATTTGCGTTTAGCTTTTGAAAGGATGAAAAAGTATGGACTGAAGATGAATCCTTTGAAGTGTGCATTCGGCGTGTCAGCTGGCAAATTTTTGGGTTTCATTATTCATGAAGATGGCATAGAAATCGATCCCAAAAAGATAGAGGCCATACAGAAAGTGGAGGCTCCGACATGCAAGAAAGATATGCAAAAGTTCCTTGGCAAAGTCAATTATTTGAGAAGGTTCATAGCTAATCTGTCAGGGAAAGTTAATGCATTTACTCCTATCCTTCGGTTAAAGAATGATGTTGATTTCACTTGGGGGGCAAAACAGCAAGAAGCCTTTGATATGATCAAGAAATATTTGTGCACTCCTCCGGTGATGAAAGCACCCAAGCATAGAGAGCCTTTCAAACTTTATATCGCAGCAGAGGAAGGTGTTATTGGTGCTGTTTTGACTCAAGATACCGAAGGAAAAGAGCATGCCATTACATATTTGAGCAGACGTTTATTGGACGCCGAGACAAGGTATACATTTATTGAAAAACTATGTCTATGCTTATATTACGCTTGCACAAAATTGAGACATTACCTAGTGCCGAGTGCTTGTGTAGTAGCTTGTCAAACCGATGTCATTAAGTACATGTTGCATAGGCCAATTCTTAGTGGTAGAATTGGCAAGTGGGCTTATACTTTGATTGAGTATGATTTGGCTTATGAATCTCTAAAATCCATGAAAGGCCAAATTGTTGCTAATTTCATTGTTGAACATCGGATTAATGACAAGCATGATGTTGATATGAACCTTGTTTCATTAGTGCCATGGAGATTGTATTTTGATGGTTCAGTTTGTAGCAATGGCCAAGGTGTTGGTATTGTT
>NW_025248362.1:0-2332 GCF_018294505.1 Triticum aestivum | reverse complement strand
CTTTCGAAGAATTGTCCGTCCTTCAAAATTTGTTCTCCGTTTATAAATTTTTTTCTCAAGATTAAAAAATATTTATTGCTTTAAAAAATTGTTCACAAATTCCAAAACATTCTTGTTTTCAAAAAATGTTAAGTTTTTTAAAAAATGTTCAGGATTGTTCAAAATTTCAAAATTCAAAATTCACTGGCTGTAATTTTTTTGTTTACCTATTCAATACAAATTCACACTTCCAAATTTGTTCAGGATTGTTCAAAATTGTTCTCCATTTCAAAATTTGTTCACAAAATTCAAAAAATGTTCGTGCTTCAAATTTTGTTCTCCAAATTTGTACACAAATTCAAAACTTTACCATTTTGAAAATTTGTTCACAAATTCGAAATTTGTTCGGTGTTTTTAGAAAATGTTTCTGTTGTTCAAGATTTCTTCACAAATTCATAAAATGTTCCTATTTTGAAAAATATGTTCACAAAGTAAAAAATTCTTCACTGTTTTTCGAACTTGTCCGTGATTGTTATAAATTGATCAGTATTTAAGAAGGGTCCTGTTTTCCAATGTTTGTGCAGAAAATCAAAAAATGTTTATGCTTTAAATTTCATTCACAAATTCAATTTTTTCACATTTTGTAAAAAAGGTTTCTGTTTATCAAAATTTCTACACATCTTCAAAAATCAATCCCATTTTACAAGTTTGCTTAAAAATACAGAACTTTTCAAACTCGTGCGTGCTTGGCAAAAACCGTCGTCATTTAAAAAATGTTTATTTAGTATTTTCAAGAAATGACAAAAAAAAAGAAAATAACCCGATCAGTTGATTTTATCTAGTGTTAAAGTATTTCGTTGTCTGTGTACCACGAAGAGCAGTAAGGCGCAGTGACTAGCTACTTTGCTTTGCAGCGGAGCGATCGCGAGTTTCAATCCTGCTTGACGCTCTTCCTTTTTCTTAGTTTTTTTTAACACTGCTAGCAGCTCATGCATGGGCCTGCCCAGTCGGAGCACTGCTCTATGCGAAGCCCCGACTTCGTGCCGCATAATGCGGCGTATAGGAGGTCCCAACAGTCTCTGCTTCTACGGTGGCTGTACAAGCTTCCTCCCGAGCCCTAGGACCTCGTCGCGCGGCACCCGCTTCAAACCTGCCCGGAGACCCCGGGCGTCCCTGCGTTCCACGGCTAGGTAGTCCTCCTCCTACGGCTCCCGCGTCGACAACGGCGACGGAGCGTCACCCCGCTCTGCAGTATGAGCCAACCGATACAAGCTGTGTCTCCCGTCCCCGACGCTGCGGCGAGGCCGCCGCACTACGCCACGACCACCCCAAGCTCCGCATCGGCAACAACGGCCTCGTGGGTCGCTTCGCAATGCTCGGTGCCAACCAGGCCTCCGCCGTCGCGTTGGCCGAGCAGCTCCTCCGCCTCCACCTCGGGCAGGTGCAGGCGCAGCCGTGCCAGCTCCTCCGTGTTGCGCATGGCGCGCCTCTCCACAATATGATTTCGTCCACGGACAGATGCAGCCGTAGGGGGGTTGCCCAGGTCGCGCCCCGCCTCACCTGCACAGAACAACGCGGTGATGCCGAGCGGCGGCAATGCCAAGCATCGCCGAAGCCGGTGAACGCCGGCTGGGTGAGACCATGAAAACCCAACCACCCCCACTTCCCACGGTTCGATTGACGAAGCTCACCTATTCGACAATTTGTTGTTGTCGATGCAATGCGAGGAGCAAGGCGTGTTCATCAGCATGGACGACGCGAAGGCGGAGTAGTACCAGGTCGGCGGCGGCCGGGAGAAGGGCGGCCAGTTCGCAACGGTCATCGGTGGTCTGGAGTTGCAGTTGTCCAAGACGGAGCGGTGCAACAAGTGGAGGAGACCGGGGGCATGCCCGTACGGCGAGCAGTGGCATTTCGCGCACGACATCGCCCAGCTCCGCCTCATCATCCCCCACCCGCGCTACAAGACACAGGTCTGCAGATGGTCGTCCGTGCCGCCAGTCTATCCTCCAGCCCTGATCACTATACAGGCGAGTGCTGCATCGCCGATGACTACTCAATTTAATTGCTTCAGTCCTCCCCCTCGTAAACTATATACTATATAGGCCATGTTGATGTTGGAAAACAAACCAAATAAACCAAAATGGGAGACATTCACAAGCGGAAAATCTGATTTAGATGCACAGAGCAAACAATACTTGAGTCTAATAGAGTTAGCTATTGATTACCTGGGGTTTGATTTGAGGTTAATAACATAGGGTTTGATCTGGGGTTCTGGATCATCAGATAGGAGAATTTATATGTTGCCATTTCTTACATTGTTTGTTTGTTATATAGCCATTGGTTACAGTGACAT
>NW_025248361.1:0-2332 GCF_018294505.1 Triticum aestivum | reverse complement strand
GTGTTGGTCCAAACTAGAGCCCTTTGCAGCGCCACCTCGGAGAAACTTGAGGGCTGGTTTTAGTTGTACGGACTGATCATCCGTTTGTGCCCTGAGAACGAGATATGTGCAGCTCCTATCGGGATTTGTCGGCACAGTCGGGTGGTCTTGCTGGACTTGTTTTACCATTGTCGAAATGTTTTGCGAACCGGGATTCCGAGGCTGATCGGGTCTTCCCGGGAGAAGGTCTATTTCCTTCGTTGACCGTGAGAGCTTGTGATGGGCTGAGTTGGGACACCCCTGCAGGGTATATAATCTTTCGAAAGCCGTGCCCGCGGTTATGAGGCAGATGGGAATTTGTTAATGTCCGTTTGTAGATAACTTGACACTTGACCTCTTTAAAATGCATCAACCGAGTGTGTAGCCGTGATGGTCTCTTCTCGGCGGAGTCCGGGAAGTGAACACGGTTTGTGTTATGCTTGACATAAGTAGCTTCAGGATCACTTCTTGATCACTTCTAGCTTCTCATCCGACACATTGCTTCTCTTCTCGCTCTCACTTGCGTATGTTAGCCACCATATATGCTTAGTGCTTGCCGCAGCTCCACCATATTGCACTTTTACCTACATATGAGCTTAAATAGTCTTGATCTCGCGGGTGTGAGATTGCTGAGTCCTCGTGACTCACAGATTCTACCAAAACAGATGCAGGTGCCGAGGATACTGGCACAGATGGCGCAACTGAGCTGAAGTGGGAATTTGACGAGGCTCTTGGTCGTTACTATGTATCGTTTCCAGATGATCAGTAGAGGTGCCCAGTCAGGACGATCGGGGATCTGTGTAGCATTTGGGGTAGTCTTCTTTTATTTTGGTTCCGTAGTCAGACCTTGAGTGTAATCTGGATGATGGATGTTTTTTTATGTATTGTGTGAAGTGCCGACTGTAAGCCAACTATGTATCTTTTCCCTTATGTATTACATGGGTTGTGCGAAGATTACCTCACTTGCGACATTGCTTTCAATGCGGTTATGCCTCTAAGTCGTGCTTCGACACGTGGGAGATATAGCCGCATCGAGGGCGTTACAAGTTGGTAATTAGAGCCATCCCCGACTTAGGAGCCCCCTGCTTGATTGTTTGTTGGCGATGTTGAGTCTAGAACAAAAAATGTTTTGAGTCTTAGGATTATATATATCGGAGAGTAGGATTCTTTTTACTCCTCAGTCCCTTCGTCGCTCTGGTGATGTCTCCTGACGTAGATGTTTTGACTATCCTCTTCTCAAATTTCACTAAATTTTTTTAGGATCACGCGGGTATCTTGGAATCGTTCTGATGGTTTCGTGACGAGAACATTGTTCTTGGTGCAGTTCTGGAATACCTGAGATTTGCCGACATCGAAAATCTCTTTTATGCAGTTGTTGGTGAGATAACCCCGATAACCCAGTACTGGGGCGAGCTCGGGAGTATTGCCATAACTCGTATAACGGATGCTTTTCGAAGGTTGAGGTACATGATTTCTGAAGGTTTCTTGGTTATGTGTTGACGGATGGATACAGCTGGATGTAGGGATTGTTAGTTTGGGTGAGATATTGTGCTTCCCCTGTATCCCCAACACCAGATTGCATAACCAGAAAGTTTCGGCAGTTTATAGGCGGGATTCAAGTAGCTCTAGCATTTCTTCCCACAGATATTTGGTTTGTGATTGGGTAATCCTTACCACGTATTTGTTCCAGTTGTACCTTGTTTATTTCATTCATCAATCTCTATTCAAGTGGCTTCTCACCTTAATGGACGTGTGATGTTTACTTTGGAATTCATTCGTTCATCCTTGTTCGAATGTTTATTGTGAAGACTATATGTTGCAATTTCTATCCATTGATTCAACTTGTCTATCTGTCTATCAAGATGCTAACGGATGTCAACCTCTTCAGGATGGCTCCGCCAACGCGTCTGAATCCGGAACGCAATGATGGGAGTCAGGCGAACCCTCCACCTCCACCTCCGCCTCCGGAGGCATGGCAAGCTTTGATGGCAGCCTCTAACGCTCATGCTCAGATGATGATCCAGCTCATGCAAGAGCGCAACCAAGGCCAAGGCAACCAAGGGAATCAAGGTCAAGGGCAGTTCAATCATCAGCCTCAGTTTCCTACCCTCAACCAATTCCTTGCAAATCAGCCGAAGTCCTTCAGCTATTGTGTCGAGGCCACAGACGCCGATGATTGGCTCGTGGATATCAACAAGCATTTTGAATGCAGCAATGTCATGCCTGAGGACTATGTCAAGTTTGCTTCTTTTCAGCTCAAGGATCAGGCAACTGATTGGTTCCAGCAATACAAGGATTCCCGAGGTGGTCGAGT
>NW_025248360.1:0-2332 GCF_018294505.1 Triticum aestivum | reverse complement strand
ACCATCTTTGATTAACGAGCTAGTCAAGTAGAGGCATACTAGTGACACTCTGTTTGTCTATGTATTCACACATGTATTATGTTTCCGGTTAATACAATTCTAGCATGAATAATAAACATTTATCATGAAATAAGGAAATAAATAATAACTTTATTATTGCCTCTAGGGCATATTTCCTTCAGTCTCCCACTTGCACTAGAGTCAATAATCTAGATTACACAGTAATGATTCTAACACCCATGGAGTTTTGGTGCTGATCATGTTTTGCTCGTGGAAGAGGCTTAGTCAACGGGTCTGCTACATTCAGATCCGTATGTATCTTGCAAATCTCTATGTCTCCCACCTGGACCAAGTCCCGGATGGAATTGAAGCGTCTCTTGATGTGCTTGGTTCTCTTGTGAAATCTGGATTCCTTCGCCAAGGCAATTGCTCCAGTATTGTCACAAAAGATTTTCATTGGACCCGATGCACTAGGTATGACACCTAGATCGGATATGAACTCCTTCATCCAGACTCCTTCATTAGCAGCTTCCGAAGCTGCTATGTACTCCGCTTCACATGTAGATCCCGCTACGACGCTTTGTTTAGAACTGCACCAACTGACAGCTCCACCGTTTAATGTAAATACGTATCCGGTTTGCGATTTCGAATCGTCCGGATCAGTGTCAAAGCTTGCATCAACGTAACCATTTACGATGAGCTCTTTGTCACCTCCATATACGAGAAACATCTCCTTAGTCCTTTTCAGGTACTTCAGGATATTCTTGACCGCTGTCCAGTGATCCACTCCTGGATTACTTTGGTACCTCCCTGCTAAGCTAATAGCAAGGCACACATCTGGTCTGGTACACAGCATTGCATACATGATAGAGCCTATGGCTGAAGCATAGGGAACATCTTTCATTTTCTCTCTATCCTCTGCAGTGGTCGGGCATTGAGTCTTACTCAACTTCACACCTTGCAACACAGGCAAGAACCCTTTCTTTGCTTGATCCATTTTGAACTTCTTCAAAACTTTGTCAAGGTATGTGCTCTGTGAAAGTCCAATTAAGCGTCTTGATCTATCTCTATAGATCTTGATGCCCAATATGTAAGCAGCTTCACCGAGGTCTTTCATTGAAAAACTCTTATTCAAGTATCCCTTTATGCTATCCAGAAATTCTATATCATTTCCGATCAGCAATATGTCATCCACATATAATATCAGAAATGCTACAGAGCTCCCACTCACTTTCTTGTAAATACAGGCTTCTCCAAAAGTCTGTACAAACCCAAATGCTTTGATCACACTATCAAATCGTTTATTCCAACTCCGAGATGCTTGCACCAGTCCATAAATGGATCGCTGGAGCTTGCACACTTTGTTAGCTCCCTTTGGATCGATAAAACCCTCTGGTTGCATCATATACAACTCTTCTTCCAGAAATCCATTCAGGAATGCAGTTTTTACATCCATTTGCCAAATTTCATAATCATAAAATGCGGCAATTGCTAACATGATTCGGACAGACTTACGCATCGCTACGGGTGAGAAGGTCTCATCGTAGTCAATCCCTTGAACTTGTCGGAAACCCTTTGCGACAAGTCGAGCTTTGTAGACAGTAACATTACCGTCAGCGTCAGTCTTCTTCTTAAAGATCCACTTGTTTTCTATTGCTTGCCGACCCTCGGGCAAGTCAACCAAAGTCCACACTTTGTTTTCATACATGGATCCCATCTCAGATTTCATGGCTTCAAGACACTTTGCGGAATCTGGGCTCACCATCGCTTCTTCATAGTTCGTAGGTTCATCATGATCTAGTAGCATGACTTCCAGAACAGGATTACCGTACCACTCTGGTGCGGATCTTACTCTGGTTGATCTACGAGGTTCTGTAGTAACTTGATCTGAAGCTTCATGATCAACATCATCAACTTCCTCACTACTTGGTGTAGATGTCTCAGAAACCGGTTTCTGAGATAAACTACTTTCCAATAAGGGAGAAGGTACAGTTACCTCATCAAGTTCTACTTTCCTCCCACTCACTTCTTTCGAGAGAAACTCCTTCTCTAGAAAGGATCCATTTTTAGCAACAAATGTCTTGCCTTCGGATCTGTGATAGAAGGTGTACCCAACTGTCTCCTTTGGGTATCCTATGAAGACACATTTCTCCGATTTGGGTTCGAGCTTATCAGGTTGAAGCTTTTTCACATAAGCATCGCAGCCCCAAACTTTAAGAAACGACAACTTTGGTTTCTTGCCAAACCATAGTTCATAAGGTGTCGTCTCAACGGATTTTGACGGTGTTCTATTCAACGTGAATGCGGCCGTCTCAAGTGCATAACCCCAAAA
>NW_025248359.1:0-2332 GCF_018294505.1 Triticum aestivum | reverse complement strand
ACAAATAATTTTACACTACAGTTGAACTAGCTCTATAGCCTAGTACAAATAATTTTACACTAGAGTTGAACTAGCTCTATAAGCTTGTACATATAATTTTACACTTGAGTTGAACTACCTCTATAGTCTAGTACAAATAAGTTTACACTAGAGTTGAACTAGCTCTATAAGCTAGTTCAATTAATTTTACACTAGAGTTGAACTAGCTCTATAGCCTAGTACAAATAATTTTACACTAGAGTTGAACTATCTCTATAAGCTAGTTCAAATAATTTTACACTACAGTTGAACTAGCTCTATAGCCTAGTACAAATAATTTTACACTTGAGTTGAACTAGCTCCATAAGCTTGTACAAATAATTTTAGACTAGAGTTGAACTAGCTCTATAAGCTAGTTCGAATAATTTTACACTAGAGTTGAACTAACACTATAAGCTAGGTCAAATAATTTTACACTAGAGTTGAACTAGCTCTATAAGCCTATTACAAATAATTTTACACTAGAGTTGAACTATCTCTATAAGCTAGTTCTAATAATTTTACACTAGGGTTGAACTAGCTCTATAGCCTAGTACAAATAATTTTACACTAGAGTTGAACTAGCTCTATAAGCTAGTTCAAATAACTTTACACTAGAGTTGAACTAGCTCTATAAGCTTGTACATATAATTTTACACTGGAGTTGTACTACCTGTATAGTCTAGTACAAATAAGTTTACACTAGAGTTGAACTAGCTCTATAAGCTAGTTCAATTAATTTTACACTAGGGTTGAACTAGATCTATAGCCTAGTACAAATAATTTTACACTAGAGTTGAACTAGCTCTATAAGCTAGTTCAAATAATTTTACACTAGAGTTGAACTAGCTGTATATCCTAGTACAAATAATTTTACACTAGAGTTGAACTGGCTCTATAAGCTAGTTCGAATAATTTTACACTAGAGTTGAACTCGCTCTATAGCCTAGTACAAATAATTTAACACTAGAGGTTAACTATCTCTATAAGCTAGTTCAAATAATTTTACACTACAGTTGAACTAGCTCTATAGCCTAGTACAAATAATTTTACACTTGAGTTGAACTAGCTCCATAAGCTTGTACAAATAATTTTAGACTAGAGTTGAACTAGCTCTATAAGCTAGTTCGAATAATTTTACACTAGAGTTGAACTAACACTATAAGCTAGGTCAAATAATTTTACACTAGAGTTGAACTAGCTCTATAAGCCTATTACAAATAATTTTACACTAGAGTTGAACTATCTCTATAAGCTAGTTCTAATAATTTTACACTAGGGTTGAACTAGCTCTATAGCCTAGTACAAATAATTTTACACTAGAGTTGAACTAGCTCTATAAGCTAGTTCAAATAATTTTACACTAGAGTTGAACTAGCTCTATAAGCTTGTACATATAATTTTACACTGGAGTTGTACTACCTGTATAGTCTAGTACAAATAAGTTTACACTAGAGTTGAACTAGCTCTATAAGCTAGTTCAATTAATTTTACACTAGGGTTGAACTAGATCTATAGCCTAGTACAAATAATTTTACACTAGAGTTGAACTAGCTCTATAAGCTAGTTCAAATAATTTTACACTAGAGTTGAACTAGCTGTATATCCTAGTACAAATAATTTTACACTAGAGTTGAACTGGCTCTATAAGCTAGTTCGAATAATTTTACACTAGAGTTGAACTCGCTCTATAGCCTAGTACAAATAATTTAACACTAGAGGTTAACTATCTCTATAAGCTAGTTCAAATAATTTTACACTACAGTTGAACTAGCTCTATAGCCTAGTAGAAATAATTTTACACTAGAGTTGAACTAGCTCTATAAGCTTGTACATATAATTTTACACTGGAGTTGAACTACCTCTATAGTCTAGTACAAATAAGTTTACACTAGAGTTGAACTAGCTCTATAAGCTAGTTCAATTAATTTTACACTAGGGTTGAACTAGATCTATAGCCTAGTACAAATAATTTTACACTAGAGTTGAACTAGCTCTATAAGCTAGTTCAAATAATTTTACACTAGAGTTGAACTAGCTCTATATCCTAGTACAAATAATTTTACACTAGAGTTGAACTAGCTCTATAAGCTAGTTCGAATAATTTTACACTAGAGTTGAACTAACACTATAAGCTAGGTCAAATAATTTTACACTAGAGTTGAACTAGCTCTATAAGCTAGTTCAAATAATTTTACACTAGGGTTGAACTAGCTCTATAGCCTACTACAAATAATTTTACACTAGAGTTGAACTAGCTCTACAAGCTAGTTCAAATACTCTTACACTGGAGTTGAACTAGCTCTATAAGCTT
>NW_025248358.1:0-2332 GCF_018294505.1 Triticum aestivum | reverse complement strand
GTTTGTCCTAAGATAGAGCAGGTTTTCACCTCGGCCAACATTCACCGCCACCGAATGCCACACCCCGGCAAACACGCCGCCCACACGACCATGGTGACCAGGCAGCACCAAGGCACGGGCTCTGCCCAAGAGCACCGCGCAACCACCATCAGGGCCGCCGCCCCAGCATCCAAGACCTCGACACCACCTCACCCGAGACCCGCCGCACCCCAACGAAAGCGACGAGCGGAAAGGTCCCACCTTTCGCGCCCCTGGGCAACCCCCAGCGTCGAGACCCAATAGGTCGGCCAGAACTGGCATCCATCGACCCATCCTGCTGCCCCAAGCGCGGACGAGCTCGGTCCTGTAGCATCGAGAGGGGGACGAGGTCAGTCCTGCTGCACCGTGCACGAGACGAGCTCGGTCCTGCTGCATCGTGCGCGAGACGCGCTCGGTCCTACAGCATCGGACGCAAGACGAGCGGTGGACCGCAGCTGGGAGAGGACCAGCCCATTGATGGGAGTAGCGCCCAGGCGACAAGGAGGTGGGGTGAAGGTCGAGACGGCCCGAATGCAGACGAACCGACGCCGGAGAAGCCGATCCTTGCCGCGGGCAGATCCATCGAGTCACCGTGAAGCCGCCACGACACCGGTAGGCCACCACCGAGACCTACCCATGCCGTCGCCCACAGCCGGAGCAGCGGCCACGCCAGGCCGCTGCCCTACCAGCGTCGCCCGGCGAGCTCCAAGCGCCAGAGCTGCCGGGCACGCACCACCGGAGCCAGGCGCCGCCGGCCGACCCCCAAAGCCAGATCCGGCCAGATCCGGCAAGAAACCGGTCGCGCGCCACCTCCTGAGACGGGAGCACCGCAGCCGCCCCGCCGCATGCAGAACGAGGGTCGCCGGAGCGCCGCCACTAGCAGGCCACCCCGCCGCCCCGCAAGACTGCTGCCGTGCCATTGGATCCCGCGGACGTCCAGCGCCACCGCTCGAAGGAGCCGCCCCGCGCCGGCGCCCACAAGCGGACGGGGAAGGAGGGCCCCGCCGTCGCCGTGCCCCCCAGGCTTTGCCCGACAGAGCTCGCCGGCGGTGGTGGGAGGGGAGGGAGGCGGGGCCGAGGGCCGCAGCCACAGGGGGTCCCCCCGGGCACGCACGAGCGCGCCGCGGGAGCGGAGGGGAGGAGAGGGGGGAGTGGGGGGGAGCGGGGCGGGCCGGGAGGCGCGCGCCCGGCGGCCGGCGGCGGTGGGGAGGCTAGGTCGCCGGCGGCGGCGGGGGTGGGAACCCTAGCGGAGCAATAACTCATCTCCTCTCTTCTGTTGTAACAGTACCTACCTATTCGGTGTGTGTGTACCAGTATATATAAACACTTGTAATGTGCGATGATCAATATACAGTGAATCATCTGCCTTGCACGCGCTGGATTGGTTGCCCTCGGTGATGCCTCAGGAGAGCGAGCAGGTATGCTTCGTTCCTTTCTTTGTTAGGGCATGTACAATGGTACTATCTTAGGTGGGCCTCGGCTTTTCAATTCGAAAAAAAACTTCCGTTAGTACCATTTTTTGTTATATGACTCATATTTTATTTGTCAAATTCATGGTCGAAGATAGGCTTATAAAATTAGTTGGCACGAGAAGTTAGTTATATAAAATAAATATTTTCCCCACAGGAAATTCATCCAAGCTTAGCAAGTTTCCCTTACAAAAACTTAATAAACAAAAGGAATTCAAATTAACTAAGTTAATAAAAACTTTTGAAATGCGAGTACGCAACATGCTCCTTCCATGATTTTTGCAGGGCATGGTAGAAGTTGGGCCAAAATACAGCTATGATGCCATTCTATATTCGTACAAGATATACTAGTATAGCCTCTCTGACTAACGACAGAGATCTAGGAAAGCACATTGATTTAAACCACATCAGAAGCCATATCTTTCCTCTGTCTTTTCCTTGAATAATTACAGCACAAAGGAACAGGACACATTTGATTTACACTGTTGATTTCAGTTTTACGATCTGCCTTCCTCAACGAATGTAGGCAAGGGACATGCAGGAAAATGTTCACTTTTGGTGTTTGCATAAATCGGATTAGTTCTGTGCCATTTGTGAGTGCAGTCCTGCTTGATGGATGAAAAGAAAAAAATTGAAGTAGCTGCATAACGGTCCTCTTTTCTTTTCTTTTCTTTTCTTCAGCATAGCGTCAGACGTCTCCAATCCACCAAACTGGAGCTGGTGATCTGATCTCCCAGGTGCATTACTGTAGCTGCAGACCATATGTGCAATACGTCAATTAAAATGGAAAAGGTGTTCATCATCTTCTGTTGACAGACACCAATATAGTATGGTAGAAACTAAGA
>NW_025248357.1:0-2332 GCF_018294505.1 Triticum aestivum | reverse complement strand
TGCTGCAGCATCAGATTGTTTCGTCCACAACTCAACGCTCCGGACGAATTTGAAGGTGATTCCAATTGTGTTGGAAAGTGCACGAAATCTAGTTTCCAACAAAAAAAGAATCACCCAATTCGGAGTCCGTATGAAAAACTTGTGTGCGTTTTGAGTCAGGTGTGTCTGTGCAGTCCGAATCTGAATCCAGAACGTGAGAGACTTGGACTCTATCTTCTCTTGGGCCAAAAGTGACGTGAGAGAACTTTTTGGACAGCAAATAAACATCTCTTTCTTCCTTATCTTCATATGTGGATTGTACAAATGTCCCATACACCTGCAATTGGACAAAACACAAAAGTGTGTGAAGTATTTTTGTTCTGGATAACATAAATAGATTATTGAATAGTTTGCACTAGAAATCACCTGACAAATATGCATATATGCAATATTTTTGGTCATATCCAAGGTAGTCATGTCCTCATCATCCTCCCCTTTTGAAAAGAAAGCCGTCCTCGGCGTTGCTTAATCTGAAATGTGGCTAACAAAAGAGACAAGGTGTACATGTTGTATATGTATATGTCATCCATTTTTACTTCCCTTGATTTTTGCATATATGACACTTGAATAGATGAGTAACTTGCATAGTTCATAAAATCTAAAGCCAAAAAATTAGCACAAGAAGTAGAAGGCATGAAAATATTGCAACTCAGTTTGCACATATAAGTGAAGCTCTTATTCATTTCAAAAGATTGACAATGTTCATCATTAAACCATCCCAACATTGGTGAATAAACCGTACTTGCATCAGATTTACATGCTACAACATGCTTAAATATGCAAACATGCAATAAGTCATTCAACACAGAATCATCACCAAGATTAGAGGTCATATCAAAATGATTAAACATTGGTTCTTTTGCATCAATAGTTAATTCAATGGGTGCACTCAAAATTGTTGGTATTTCAGTTGTTTGATCACATGGCAAAGTCAAATTATCAACGTAGTCCTCTAAAATAGGTGGTGTGATCAAAGTAGTGGGTAGCTCATCAGATGGTGCATTCAAATTGACAAGGCATTCATCATTCTCATGTAGAGATGGAAGATCAGTACCTTTGTCATTACCTCTTATGATCAACTCAGATGATGTAGCCACTCTCGGGGGCGATGTGTCACATGGTGGAGGTGATGTAGTCCTGACAACAACGGATGTGGTTGTCATAGTATGCCTAGTAGTTGAAGGAACAATCATATCAACTCTTGGAATGTGCATCGTGCGCTTGTTCTCCTCGTGGCCAACACGTCGTTTTATTTCCTGTTCAGCTTTGCAAGCAAGATGAAACAAATGGTCCATAGGATAACACTCTTCATGAATTAGTATCTCTTGAATATCACGGTTTAATCCTCCCCAAAATCTATCCATAAAATCGTCTTCACTTTCTTCTAAAGAGGAATGCAACAAGGTAGTTTGTAAATCATTATAATATTTTGTTACAGTTTCACTACCTTGTTTTAAGTGTTGCAACTTCTTAATCATGTCACGAGTATAATAAGCAGGGATGAAAGTATGTCGCATGGCAAGTTTCAAATCATCCCAAGTAGTAGGTATATAATCAGGGTGTAACCGACAATATTCACTCCACCAAACCAAAGCATAACCAGTGAAAGAACCAACCGCAACCTTAACCTTTTTATGTTCATCGAAATTATGGGAAGAAAATATATTTTTTATGTCGAACTCCCATTCAATATATAAAGCAGGTTTAAAACGGCCATTAAATGGTGGTATAGATACATTAACCTGATCATGTGCATTTGGATGTTTGTGCACCTCTCGTGACGGTTGTGGTATTTGCAAAGGTGGTGGCACGTCTCCCGTGATCGACAAAGCCCATGAATTGACTCTGGATCCTGTCATGATTAGTAGAACAAGAAACAAAACCCAAAAATAATGTTCCTATAACTACTAGGATGTGGTGGTAAAACGCTCACAGTAAAGCAAATATCAATGTCTTACAAGTTCTTACCATGCAGCAGGTGGTGATCGGCAACCAGCGGTGTCAAGTAACTCCGAATATTGAGTAAAGCGATTGCCAGGGGAGCGTACGTATACACGGTGTAGAAATATGTGGAGCTAGGTTGGCTATATATGGTAGCAAAAGATTAGCAATAATCAATTCAAAGATGCAATGTTGAATAAACGCTCAACGACGGTACTGTGCTGGTCCTAGGCTAGACCGGACTAGAGACGCGAGCCTAGAACACTAATGAGGTCACGGCGTAGCACAACTAGCATCAATGAAGGATACTAAGTAGCTCTTGACAGCAAGATATAAGTGAAGATCACAACGG
>NW_025248356.1:0-2332 GCF_018294505.1 Triticum aestivum | reverse complement strand
AGAGCTAATCAGGAGATTCTGAAGGGCATCAAGCCCAGGCTTTTGGTCCCTTTGCAACGGACGCCGGGTTGTTGGGTGGAGGAGTTGCCCTCCGTGTTATGGAGCATCAACACTACTCCTAACAGGTCTACAGGTTTCACGCCTTTCTTCATGGTTTATGGGGCAGAAGCAGTCCTCCCCAGTGACATCCGTCATGACTCGCCTCGAGTGGCGGCTTATGTTGAGGCGGATAATGAATAGGCGCGCCAAGATGCTCTTGACTTGCTGGACGAACAGCGTGATGTGGCAGCAGCTCGCTCAGCGATTTACCAGCAAGACCTGCGCCGTTATCATAGTCGCCGGGTTAAATCCCGGGTCTTCCAGGAAGGCGATCTCGTGCTCCGGCTCATCCAAGATCAAACTAATGCGCACAAGCTATCTCCACCTTGGGAGGGGCCCTTTGTGGTCAGCAAAAACTTGCACAACGGGTCATATTACCTCATTGACATTCGGGAGCACAAAGATTCACGTAAGTCGGAGGAAGAGACCCGTCGGCCGTGGAACATAGCTCAGCTTCGGCCTTACTACACTTGAGCCACCGGCTCTCATAATGTACATATTTCTCTAAGCCATGTATATATCATGATAAGCAATAAAGCAGGACCTCTGTCCTTTTTTCTCCTCCAAATGTGCACGTGTTGTTTTCATTACAAGATTAACATGATAACTTGAAGGAGGATCCGGCTTATGATCGTATTCGAATATAGCCGTAGGTAACAAGGTCACTTGGGGGCTTCCTGTTCAAACATAGGTCATATTCGAACCAAAGAGAACATAGCTGTCGATACCCATTTGATTGGCAAAGTGCCGAGCTCATTGGGGAGTTTTCTTTGATCATATTTGAATCATAGTTTAACCCCTTTGGGAACCGACGTGGATCGTATTCGAATCAGCGTTGTTAAACAATTCTTAAAATCACTTGGGGGCTTCCTGTTCAAACATGGGTCGTATTCGAACCAAAGAGAACATAGCTGTCGGTACCCTTTTGATTGGCAACACCACACCCACTGGGGGCTATATGATCGTATTCGAATCCTAGCATAACCCCTTTGGGACGGGTCTCTGGTCGTATTCGTACTGGAAGCCCCTAAGTTTTTCTGATTTATAGTGAGTTTCTTCTGATTATTTCAAAGTGTGTACGGCCGGGTTTCACTTTGCCGGCTTAACTTTGATTTACAGGGTTAATCGAATACAACCGGAGTCATTAAGGCTGGTAAACCGGGATTGAGGTACCAATCTTATTGCCCGGGTTATCTAAGCCGGAAGTGTGCTTGCAGGCTGGTAAGTGTGTTGTTACGGTTATATCAAGGACATAACTGAGGACCAATCTTTTTTGATTCATATTCCGGGTTATATGTTTAAAACTATGCTTCTCAGTGCGGTAAGCCGCCTAGAGACTTGTGATTTGTCCTTCTATGCAGGATAGTTAAGGGCAATTATTTTTGAGCTTAAGGAAAATGAATAATCGATTATGACCCGGAGAAGTATAGAGGAGACAACTTCAAAGGACTTCAGCATTCAACGCGTGCACGATGGCACGGCAAATTTAAAGTATTGATCCTACTCTATTACAAGACTCATCGAGTCCAAAAGGGTGGAGCATTGTTTTATAAGCCGCCTGCTGAGTTAAGATGCTTGCTGGGTTGACGTCTCCGGCTCATCCCTCTCTTCTCCTCCGGCTGTTCCCAAGACCTGGAAAGTTGATGACTTCCAGTCGATGCCGCTCAGAGCTTCGAATTGAGCTTCCTCGTCAATTAACCCGGCCGGGTCAATCTCCGGGGCGAAGGTGTGCTGACGAGTTGGCGGGATTAAGCTGAGGGCTTCATAGCGCGGGGTGGGGATCCTCTGATTCTCCGCGTTGTAACCCGGCTGGTACTTGGTCAGATCTGTGTCGTTTCCAATGAGGGTGGCCACCGGGCGCACGATCTTCACACAGGTAGCAAAGTCCCTTTGGTCGAAGGCTGTGCCGTCTTCCTTCAAACTTGGATAGCCGAGGGCGATGTCCGCCGGGTCTAACTCTGGAAGGAACGCCTTGGCCCGGCTCAGCGCGGCGATCGCTCCGGCTCTTGCAGAGGCCCGTCACAGCTCTTGGATACGTTGAAGCAGAACGGCGAGCCGGCGAAGAACTTCGCCAGGTGAGTCGGCACCTCGTTGGATAGGGCCACCACAGCCAAGGCACGCTGTGACCCGGTGTAGAGTTGCTTCACCAAGGTGTACACGGCCTTCAGCTTGGTTACCACACTCTGGTTGAGGTTGGCACTTCTGGGACCTGTTTTAACAGAATCAGATAAGC
>NW_025248355.1:0-2333 GCF_018294505.1 Triticum aestivum | reverse complement strand
CTCTTAAAATTATATCATTGGTAACTCTTTACAAATCCAACTTTAACAATATACCTTTTATAACACAAACATCACAAATTATTGTATTACTAGCCCCTATATATTGGGAGTAGCAGTTTGCTTGATGATGTTGTCAACATTGACATCATCCACTCACTTGGTGACCGAGTGTTCATGCATGCATGCATGACATCACGTTTCCACCCTTAATCAATTGGTTGATGTGCGACATTACAAATGGTGATGGTGGTGAGTGTGAAATGCATGGACCAATAAGAAGAGGCAACAGATAATAATATTGATCACACAAGAGATACTATCTACTAAAAACCAGAGGAAGCCATGTCCAAATTATGTTTTGTTTTATTTCCCCCCAAAATACTCAAAATGATGCGGTACATTGAAGAAATGATTTCCCGGAGACTTGTACAAAATCAAGTTAAAACTCAAATCTATTTTTGTGGTGTAAAAAAACTTGACCAATAAATTGTTGTGAACATTAAAACATCATTGTTAATTGTTGGATTTCAACTTTGAATAACATACTTCTAAGATTGTATTTCAAATATTTTTCACGCACAAATAGACATGTATCCACATACTCACTAATGGCCTTCAGGCTGTTAGGAGCAGAAGAGCCACCAAAGAACGACGATGAAAGGGAGAACCCTCAGGTGAATGTGAGATCACCCCCGCTAATCTGAGTACTGCCAGGAAGGGAAGGTGAAGGGGCCGCTGCCACCAGCGTCCCCGGGGCCAGGCCGGCCACGGGCGCCAGCGACGGCGATGGGGAGGAAGGGGAGAGGGAGGCTGGTGGAAGGGGAGCCGACACGGTCCCGAATGGGGGAAAGTTCACGTCCTCCAAGTTCCTTATCAACGTGAAGATCCCTCCCATACTGCTAACATATAGCCACTGACTTGATTTCTTTCTTGTTCCTTATCTCTGTTGTTGTAATAATGTCGGCCATAATCTCCATGGAGCTTTTGTGCCATCCGTCCACGAATTGGGGCGGAGAGAGGAGAAGCCATTCCAGAGCGCCATTTTGTTCCAGACTGATCTCGAGAAACTGCAGGGCCATAAGAGGAGCAGCCGAATGCACCTTAAGCACAAAATTCAGCACCATACTAAAGACTTATTCAGACACTAGATTCATAGTGCCACTCACAAAACTCAAGATAAACGCTAGTAGTACATATAAATCCGTTCATCGCATGAAACATACGGCAAACCTTGATGTTTTGCATCAATGTTTATTCCATAGCGAACGCCTAAGATGACGAAAAAATGAACGTCATACTGAACATGGAATAACGATCCGCCGCGCGCGGGAGACAAGAATCACAACATCAATATATTCTTGTATGAAAAACTGCAAAGCTGATGATCAATGGGAATAATGGCATCCAAATCCAATACATCTCCAGTGGACACGATGCTGAGTCATACAGCAAACTATGACCATGATGAAACAATGAGAAACAATGAGAGGTATAAAAAATAGTGAAACAAGCATGAATAAAACGAAATATCAGCACCAGGAGAAGCACTAGCATGCAGTGGCAGCGGCTGCGTCGTCGTCGGGCCTGCTGACACACCCGAGGTGGCCGAGCAACGCCCAGAGGAGCGTTATCAGCTCGCCGCCACGGGCGATGGCCTCCGCGTGCCCATTAAGGTTGTCCGATGGAGCGACGTACATGAGCATCTCCGCCCAGAAGCCGGCGAGGAGCTCCCATGCCTTCTCCTCTGCTTCGGGCAGCTCCACCAGCAGCCTCCCGAGCTCCGCGCCATTCTTGAGCACTTCATGCTCTGATCTTGTGCTCAGCTGCTCGAATAGCTTCTGGTACTTCACTTGGGGCGTTGCTTCAGGCCTGATAGCACTGACGAGGATGAGCTCTGCTTCCTTCTTGACGGCTTTGTACATGCTCTTACACCAGCGCTCGAAGTCGGGGAGTAGCTCAGGACAGTGGGCCACCAGGTAGGCGCAATACCGTGACAGGTGAGTAGCAATAATCTTGTGGTCAGAGGGAGGAAGCTGTGGGTCTGATCTTACTTCAAGGATGCTGGTGGCGATGTGACACACAAGCATGATGTTTGCTGTACCATTGGCTCCATTGAACGTCCAAAGCAGGTTGTCGCCGACTTGTAGCTGCGGGCTCTTGCACAAAGATGTTATCATGCCATTGTTTCCGGCTCGCACATGCTTTCTCAATGATTGCACAATAGCAACCTTCACCTCTCTTGGTATCTTCTTCTTTTTGTCGGGAACAGGAATGAGACCGCAAAGTGGAGCCAGTGGAATTTTCCTTGGATGTAGCACTATGATTGAGCACAG